>NW_028082625.1:0-580 GCF_014824575.4 Sturnira hondurensis
CTGGGAATCGAACCCCTTGGTTCGCAGCCCGTACTCAATCCACTGAGCTACACCAGCCAGGGCAGAACAGCACCTTCTTATTCAACAGATCAGAGGTTCAACTGGGAGGGCAGGGGCCAGAGGTGGGTTGTGGGCTGGAGCGGGGTGGGGGAAGGGTAGACGGGCAGTGGGAACCCTTGGAGTCAGAAGCATGGAGAACTGGTAGGAAATCATGGGAGGAAGGTCTATCCTCATAATATAAAAAATTTAAGAACAATTTCCAATGGCAAATAATTTCCTCAGCTATGTCTTTGTTTATTTCTCCTGTTTTAATTTCTTGGGAAGACCATCAGTTTTAAGAATCACGCTTCTTTCTTATCCTCCAGCTGCATTATCCTCCGTTTTGCTTTCTTGGTCCTTCTAGTTTGTGGGGCAAATCCATTGTCTAATGGGTCAGTTCTGCTCATTACCCCTAATGCTGTTGACTCGTGTTTGCTCCCTTCAACCCATTCACCTCTTCTGTAACACGGGGCTCTGGGCATGGGCTCCAAACAGTTTCTTCAGGACTCTCTCTTTTCAATGCTAAGAACTCTTAACACCT
>NW_028082626.1:0-2500 GCF_014824575.4 Sturnira hondurensis
CTTTTCCTGTTTCCAGATTATTCCTCCCTTTTAAAATTTTAGTAACATTATTTTATGTTTAAGTGAATAAAATCAGACAACTTGTGATTTATTTTGTTTAGTTCAGTTGGCCTTGTAGTGCCAAAATTTCTCTTTTTTATAGAAACTCAATCTGGGTTTTCAAGAGCTTGCTTGATTCATGGTCCATTTCAAATTCTAGTTCATTCTAATAGATCAGCCTCCAAATCAGATTTAAGTGATGTGGAAAAAGATGCATATTTATTTAACTTTTCAGAAACATCAGTTAGTGAGCTCCTATGGTACTGAATGTTTTTATAACTCGTAGGGCCTAGTCAAGACCTTCGTCCATGATAGTTTAGTAGTGTTGAATACCGTAGAAAAATACAGTGTAAAATAAAGGGGACAAAGTTGGAATATGAATACAGGACAAAACCAGAAATCCAAGGCAAGTTTCCCTAAAGTGGGTTTTCATGACTCTCTTCTCCTCCATGCTGCGGGGGGGCGGGGGGGGGGGGTGTAGGGCGTCAGGGGAGAGGCTGATGCTCCTGCACAAACCTGAGTCCCTGCCTCTGGCTGGCTGGACTGGGGGCAGATGCTGGTAAGGAAGGTAGGACCGGGCAGGCCAAGCAAAAACAGAGGTATAGGTGTTGTTGTTTTTTTAATATGCATATTTTTAAATTTCTTAATAAAGGTGTTATTTGAATACCTGAAGAATCTTCTGGCCATGGGGCCTTTTGAAGGTGATGTTATGTTGTCAAATGGAAGCAATTTGTTGGCTGGGGATGCTGGGGCCGGACTTCTCATCACAGTCTAACATGAGAGAACTGCCAGGTCTGATGGGAGAATGTGTGAGAAGTAAGGTGACATTGCACCAGACAACAAAGGGGTCGAAGGTCAGGCAGAGGGGAAAATCAGACAATAATGGCAGACAACAGCAGCTGCTCAGCCCGGGAACCCGGCTCAGCTTACACAGGTGCTTTGGCTGTCACTTAATGGATAAGTTCACCAGAAAGAGGCTATCACGGGGAGAGACTCCTGAGCTTGCTGCACCAGGAATCTGTCTTCCGAATTACCAAATGGTTGGGAATCCATAAGACCTTCGCTGTGCCAGGACACACAGGTCTCACCATGTGCAGGCCAGGAAAGAGAGATGTCAGTGGATGCAGTCTAAGACATGAGTTCTCCCACCTTCACTGAAGGGCTGGGTGGTTTGGGGCAGCATTTTTTCAGGCCAAAGCCTGCGTATTCCCAACAGAGCAGGCATCATTGATTTCCCTGGGAGCAGGCTCATTCTGTGGCATTATGAGAAGGCAGGGTGGACTGATGACATTGTAAGGGCAACCGCAGAGTTTGCCTCTAAGCAGGGATGTATTCCAGCAAAATGGAATGTCCTGCACAGTTTCTTAATCACTCCTCCAGCCTTCCACACGGGTCAATTTCTTCAGGAAGCCAGAAGGCTTGCGGTGATCAGTCATGTTGTAGCACACGTCCCCCCACACCCAGGACCCCTCGGAACTGTGACTGCACTGCCCAGTAAGGAGGAATTTTATGACCGGGAGTGATGTACCTCCTGCTCCGCACCTGCCTTCCAACACTGGCCCCCCATGTTTAGAGTTTGTTCTAAGTCATTTCATGTAGGGTCCTTGACAGACCCTTCTGTTAGCCATTTAGAGTGACACCTGGATTCCACCTTGGCTGTTTGACACAGGAGAAGCAAAATATGGTGTGCAGAAATAGAAACTCTCTCAGATCAAATTCAGATCTGCAGTCCCTGCTGAGCAAGCACCAGTGATTTGGGAATGTGGAGGAATTCTGGGCTTTGGGCTTTCGTTGACCACAAGGAAAGGAGAGATGAGGGTTCTCCCATTCTCCCAGCCCTACTTTGTCTGGGAGAATGGGAGAAGGTTGACTTTTCAGATCAATGGTTGCCAGGAGCTGGATGAGCCAGCTGACTACAAAGTAGCATGAGGGACGTTTTCGTAGTGATGGAAATAGTCTACATTTTTATTGCAGTGGTGGTTACTCTTATATGTATTAGCCAAAGCTCAAAGAACAAGACACTAAAAGTAATGAACTATTCTGTATGTAAATTACACGTTAATAGAAAAAAATTCTTTTTCTTAGTCCAGGCATTCAGAGTCAGACTACATATAAATCCTTATTCCTTCACATTATTGCCATATGACCATAGTTTATGTAAACTTTCTGTTTCTCATTTTCTTAACTTGTAAAACAGACCTAATAACTGCAGAGCATTGTTGGGAAAATTAAATAAAATTATGCATATAATTATTCATCACAATGCCAAGCCATATAAGTGCTCAACAAATGGTAGCTATTGTTTTTATCTCCCTATTAAAAAACTAAGTGGTTGTCTAGTAACAGAGGTTACTAGACAGAGTTGGGTGAGTTTCTCTTTTAAAAAGGAAATCAAAGTTTTATTAGGCAACTTGTTAAAAGCACTACAGTCTCATAAAAAGAAGGCATCTCTTTTATTTCC
>NW_028082627.1:0-847 GCF_014824575.4 Sturnira hondurensis
TTTATTGCGCTTCCCAGAAAATGACTCTGTGGTGGTGGAAAGACCCACATCCCCGTCCGAGCTACCGCTCATCGTGAAAACCAAACTCGTGAGACAGGCGCTGAGGAGGAGGAATGCGGTTTGTTGGAGTTGCCAGCCATTCGGGAAGATGGGGATTTAAGGGTTTGTCCTGGAAAACCTCCCCCCCCCCCAATTTCAGTGCAGGCAGAGGCTTTTATGAGGATGGAGAGGGAAGGCAGGTCAAGGCAGAGGAAGGCAAGCACGGCTCTCCTGAGAAGGGGGCGCGCAGGAGAGGGCTGAGGAAGTAGTAACCGGCCGCTCCCCCGACTGACTTCCCTCCTTTCAGTTTCTCTTCAAACTGGAGTTTGAGGACTTGCCGCGGACACCTGTGGACAGTCCCCACCAGGGCCCAGCAGCATTTTCTCTCCCCAACAGACTTGNAAGCCAGATTACAGATAAAAACACAGGATTTTACTAACATATTCTAAGAAAACAAAGAGTTGGCCACAGCCTTGAGAAAAAGCAGAATACACACCCCTTTGTCCCTTATTGAAATATTAAGTCATGATTACATGTTCTTGATAAATTGGAAGTAAGAACTTCAACTGGAAAAGAGATAATGACATGTTGAAGGCTCAGACGATGGTTAGCTATGTTTAGTAATAAAGTATTTTTAAAAAGGCATGTGTATTTTCTGCTTAGACATAATGCACACAGAGTAGACTACATTCCAGAGGAAACATGAGTTTTATCTGCACTGGGAAGCCAAGAACAACTTAATGACTGGTTTTATTATCCTATTTGTTCTATTGTAGTGTCTGGAACCCAACCAAAAATGTCTCTGAGA
>NW_028082628.1:0-7477 GCF_014824575.4 Sturnira hondurensis
CACCATGTCTGGTCCCAGCCCAGCCATGCTCAGATGCTCCTGTTCCCCCAGCACCCGCATCATCTCTGCTGGGCCCTCGCCCCTACTTTTCCTTCCTGGCTTGTGGGACCTGTCAGGTCACCTCACACCCAGGGGACGGCCCTGCCACCGCTCCACCCCCAGCACTGTGGTGTCATGCCCTTGCCTTAGTTCCCTGTGGCTGCCGTTCCAGTGTCCCCAGACCAAACAGGTTGAATGACACAAGGCATCCTCTCACTCCTCTGTGGGTCAGAGGCTGAAGTGTGTCCGACAGGGCTCAGCCCCAGCAGCCAACAGGGCCAGCCCCATCTGCAGCGTCCAGCGGGACAACGTCTCCCTGCCTCTGCGACCTCGAGTGGCTGCCTGGGTCCCTTGGCCTGTGGCCACGTCCAAGTCCCCTCTCCCATCTGCTGCCTTTGTCACGCTGCTTTCTTCCACCACTGCCCCCTCCATCTCCCTTTCCCTTGTAGGGACATTTGTGATGAGATGTCCCCACCTGGATAATGCACGCTAACCGACTCCCCTTATCAAGACCCCTAATGAAATCAACTCTGCACAGTTCCTTTGGCCTTGGCAAGGAACTCACAAATTCGGGTATTAGCATGGGGAGATCTTGGGGGCCAAACCACACAGAGATAGGGCTCACAAACCCACTTGGAATCACCAGTCGCCCACCCCACTGTGGTGTGTGGGTTGTGGATTTCTTTGATTTGGGCCAAACCACAAGCAGTGCTTTGGGCCACCCTCCAATCCTCCCAGGAAGGAGCCCAGTGCCCCGGAATGAGTGTCCCTGCTGAACTGCTCCAGGCGAGGCTCCTTGGCCATCTGCTTAGAAAGGTCACCATGGGGCCCCCACCCCCTGCCCTTCAGGGACTGGCATGGTGGACCTTGTAGGTCACTGGGTCTGGTGGACCCTCTTGCAGATGGTGGAGAGATAGAGGTGGGGGAGGGGAACCTTCCCAGTGACAGCAGTGTCAGGAGACCCTTTGCTAATGAGTGAACCCCAGCCGTGACAGTGCTGCAGTGACCGGCTGGACAGTGTGTCTCTTAGGTGCAAAAAGGAACCAGCCATCAGAGGGCGAGTGTGGCAGGAGCACTGATACCAACCAGGGCTGAATCCCCAGGCAGTGGCGACCCCTCATCCTTCACAGGCTGCATGCCTGCCTCTCTGTTCCCATTTCTCCTATTGGGACACCAGTCCTGCTGCATTGGGGCTGCCCATTCCGATCTTGGGTCCCCTCCAATTAAGGCCAAACTGTGACTTAAACATATACATTTTGGGGGTGCAACTTAACCCATAACAGCCAGTCAGGCGGCAGAACAAGACTCAGTAGGCTGTCAGCCCTTCTAGGCAGAGCTGGGAATGTGCGGGGGACTCTTGTGAAGGAGCCTGGGTCACCATGTCACGCCAGGGTGGAGTTACCCCTGAAAGTAAAGGTGAGCAAGACATGGGGGTACCACAGGCCAGTAACTATAAGACTCTCCTGATTCTGAATGCTTTCCCCCGAGACAGTGGGTTGGCATCTGGTCCTGCAGTTATTAGCTATGAGGACCCCCTGGGTCCCGGACTCCTGCTCCCCCACGGTGTCCACAGGCAAGGAGAGACTGCTCTTGTGTGGGCAGCAGTGGGCATCCCCCCAGAAGAAGGAAACTTCAAATCCGGAGAATGGACCCAAAGGGACCATCCCACCCTCAGCCCTGGCTGGCTCATGTGCACAGAAGGGGACAGCCCAGCCCTGCTCCCAGCCCCTGGGATTGCTGCATAGCTGGGGAGCCTGGAGGGACTGACCTGCAGCTGCCGGCAGAACTTCCCTGAACCCCAGGGCCTGTAGAATGCCACCACTTTCTCTCTCTGAGCTCAGAGAGGGGCTGTTTCTAGACCTCCAGGTGCCCCTCCCTCAGCCCACTGCCCCGCCCTGGTTGCTAGGCACCTATTCCCCACAGAGACAGAACACTCCGAGGGGTTCTGAGCAGTTATTTGTGCCCAGAGGACACTGGCAGTCGGTGGCAGAGCTGAGAGCCTGACCAGCCATGGAGGGCCTCGTGTCTGTCACAGCCACAGCCACAGCCACCTCGTCCACCTTCCAGCTGATCCTGGAGCACCTGTGCGCGATTCTGCTGCTGATTTCTGAGGGCAGGAGACACCTCCCAGTTCTCCCTGTGCTCCTCCCTGTGATCCTGGTGGGCGCTCTGGTGGTGGTGTCTCTGATGGTGAAGAGAGGACACAAGTCAAGAAGTGTGAAGGCGCCAGACAAAAGGTGTCCTGCCCGTGACAAAGTCTGTGGAAAACGCAATGAGAATATCGGACCCATGACAGAAGCTGAGGACACTCCCAAGCCATCTGAGGTGGGGGCCAGTCCTCTCAGGTTACAGACCTTGTGCTTGAAGGCCCTGAATGAGCACCTGAGCAGGATGTCCTCGCTTCAGGACCTGGATGACTTAGTGAGAACCATTCATAGGAAACAGCCTCCTACACATTCCTGCATGACTGATGAGAAGCCTGTCACCAAAGCACAGGGGACTGGTGGAGAACAACTTCAGGAGAACCTGCCGGATGACGGGAACAAAAACACTCCTCGTCCCGAAAGTCCAGAGCTGAGTCGAGACGAAACGGTCGGATGGAAGCAGGACGTCCAAGACAAAGAGAAGGAGAAACAAGGAATGGAGCCGTCCTCCGCAGCAGTGGAGCGGGACCTGCAAGGTACAGTCAGCCAGTCCCTGTCCCTGGGGGGAAACCCACTGCAGACCAGCCCCAGGCCTGAGGTCCTTAGAGGTCACCTGGCTCCAGTCAAGCCCCAGGTCCAGTGTCAGAAGGAAGCAGGCAGTGCTGATCTGTCTGCTGGTGGGTCAGAAGGGGATCTCCAGGGTGTCCCTCGTGACGCTGCCCTCAACGTGTCCCTTCCAGGTGCTGACGAGGAAGATCAGGGAAGGGCCCGAGAACTGTGGGAGCAAAAGCAAAGAAATGAAGAGCTGGCAGCAGAAAAAAGGAGCCTGCGGACCGAGAACATGTCTCTGCGGTGTGAAAATACAGACCTGAAGGATGAGGTTCAGCAGCTTCAGCTGACGCTTCGAGTTCAGCCTGATACATATGAGGATCGTCTAACCCGGGTCCAGAAACAGGTGCTGGAGGCGGAAAGGCGCTGCTCAGAAATGGAGGACAAACTGCTTGATGATGAAAGAAACATGAAGTCCACCTATCAGATGCTGAACACCTATAAGAAGATGGCCCAAGACATGAACCAGGAACTTCGAAGGAGCACTTTCTACTATGAGAAGGAGGTTCGGTACCACTGGGAAAGAGCTGAAGCAGCCTGGAAGGCCGCCGAGGACACGGAGAGGAAGCTCCAGGAGCTGTGGAGAGAATACGATCGCAACAGGCAGCTGCTGGCCAGGGCCCAGTTCACCTTCCAGCCCTTCCCAGGAGGCCTTTTTGCTCCTGCTGCTCCACCCGCAGCCTACGGAGGCCCAGCAGTGCCAGTCGGTCCCCTGGGTCCCCAGTTCCCCAGGAATGAGCAGGGTCACGCAGGAAGAGCAAGAACCCAGGAACACCTTCTGGTCTGACTGGGTTCCCGAGGCACCTGGGCCCTGAGCCCCCACACCCAGGACACAATATCTGCCTGTATTTCCATTCCAGGGACTCCGATCCATCTCTTTTGAATTTATAGTTATTCAATTGATACTATAATTCCTCTAATTCAAGTAGATATAGAATTATAATCTTAAATTAGTCTTTTAAAATATTAAAAATACAGTTCGTTTAATGTAATTTTGTGAATATTGTACATTATTTTCATACATTGGACCCTCTAGAATTAGAGAATGTAAGTGTCCTTTTGATTTAAATGAACAGTCCACTAGTACTTTGGCCATCCTTGAAGTCTGACATAGAACAGACCTATTTAAAACCAAGAAGACCATCTCTACCTGCCGTGAGCTGCTATTGGAAGTCTCTACAAGTAATTTAATATTTATTCCACCTGAATAAACTTGATTGTCTGTTTAAAAACGAGTGGGGACAACCCTGAAGAGCAACAACACCCTTCAAAACATCAATATTTTTACCAGATTAGCTCTCAATTCATAAGGTACTTTTGGAAAGTGAAATTTTAAAAGCAGTACTTTCTTATTTTGTATTTTCTACATTTATCTTTGCTTTGTTTAAGATAGTTTGCTCTTTAGATGGTTCTACATCTTATACAGAGAAAACAAAAGTATTCCCCAGTGGCAAACACATACACAATGTACATAGGGTAATGCAGGTAAATGTCACCTTTAGTCAGTGTGTCAGTTACAGAGGATAATGTATAAATAAAGGTGCAGCATTTCTTTAGACATTTAAAGGAAAAGGGGGGAAAGCCAAGGCTCACACCACTGGGAAATGCAGAGATGATGACTGTGTCCCACAGAGGAGCTCCCTGGTGGAGCTGACAGGACCCCATGAGAAGCCCTGGTCCCAGGTGGTGCAGGGGTGGACACCTGGGGGTGGTCTTCAGCTGTGGGTGGGGGAAGAGATGCCTAGGAGGGGCTCCAGGTGCTGAGAATAGGAGCAGCTTCTCCTACCCCAGGCCTGGGTGGAGGGGAGGGTGGGGAGGGTGTCCCATGGGCCCAGTGAGGAGCTATCAAGGGATCCAGGCCAAATTCCCACCCCGGTCACCTCCTGCCCTCCTGGCAGGGGCCCCCAGAGGGCCTGGGAAGCACAGTCAGGGTTCAGCCTGAGGCACAGAGGGGGCCAAAGTGGGGCAACAGGGGTGGGGGGAGAATGGCCAGCACAAGTGAGTCTCTGTAATAGACAGAGGGAGGTCCGTCCCCTCACTCTCGCCCAGTTCTGGACTGTTCACTTTCCACGATGTCCTGGCACAATTCCAGTGGCTTGGGGGGTCAGTGAGGGGAAAGGACCCTGGGAGGCCCAGGAACCCAAGAACTGCCACCAGCGAGGGTCAAGGCCAGAGGATCAAAGAGAAGCAGAAGGAGTGATGGTGGAAGCAGAGGAGAAGACAAGCAAGCGGTCAGGGCTGGTTTCAAAGCTGGAGCAGGCTGGCTCCCCCTGGCCTCTGCAGGGCCCTGCTAGCCGGGACCTCGGTGGGGCCCCACCACCACAGAGATTTTCCAGCATCGTCTTCTAAACCCGAACGTGGCTGGTGCACTGGCGGCATTTGTTGTCATGCTGGGGCATATTTTCCGCTTGACCCAGGATCCTTGCTGCCCACCTCAGCAGAGTGTGGTGGTGGGGTGTGACTCAGGACCGTCGAGTACTAGCCATGTGCCTTTGGCCAGGTGTCTCACCTCTCTCACTTCAGTTTCTCACCTGCCAAATAATAAGGCTGATACACAGCCCTGCATGTGTGTGGGTGTGCGGCTGTGCGACAGTGCCACCCGGCACAGAGCAGAGCCCACACACATGCTGGATGCTGACAGTGGTGACACGCCAGGGTTCAGGTGACACTGTCCCCTTGACCAGGTAGAGCTTCAGGGTGGCGAGATAGGCCAGAGCTGCAGATCTGCAGGTCATCCAGGGCAAGGCAGGAGCCAGGGATGCCTGCAGTTGGTGGAACTTAGGCAAACAGGACAATTGCGGTACCTGGCAGCACTATGAGAGATCATGTGGAAGATACTGTGGGCTCCCCTCAAATTGGGGACCCATGATTCTCGGCCGCACAAGGGTGGGGCAGGTTGAGCCTGCAGGGAAATGCTCTCTGGGCAGAGTGGGGCTGGACAGGGGCTGGTCACCTATACTGGCTGAGGCCAGACCACCGGAGATTCTGAGAATCTCGGAAGAAAAACAAGCCGTTCAAACACCCCCTTTGGGTCCTGCTTCCCAAATCTCAGACGTAGTGAAGTCCTAGGCTCAAGGTAAAGAACCTCTCTGGCCTGGAACCAGCTGGAGAGCCAAAGTGGGCCACACCCAGGCTCTGGGGACACCACCCTCAAGGCAGAGAGAGGGGAGCCTATGCCGAGGCCGTCAGGGATGGAGAAAGGAAGGCGACAAGCTCTGTCCTGAGAAGAACGGACTGAGGGGCCCAACTGCTTTGTGCTGGGAGATGTTCAACAACGTGGTGGAAGGGTCTGCTGCTGACTTGGCAGAGGTGGCCATGGGCGAGTTTTGGCAGGGTCTGTCCAGGGAAGCTGCAGCTGGGTGAGGGCTGGCACTGGACAGGGAGGGCAGAGATGGAGGGCAGGTGCCTCTGCTGAAGGGCTGGGAGTGAGAGACTGGGAGGGCGGTGGCTGCTGGCATGAGTGGCATGCAAGGATCTGGGGACATCCAGCAGGTGGTGCTCCTGCAGCCTCCCTCTTAGAGGGACTCGGTCTGCAGCCCCCGACACAACAGGTGACCAGTGGATGACCAGCAGACAAGGAGGTGTGGGAATGCAGAAGAGAGTGGAAAAAGATGAGGAGCCAGGCCCTGGTCCTGGGGGAGAGGGAGTATGCCGAGGTCACGGGGTGTTGGTGGAGGGTCCAGACATGGCGCTGCTCACTCCCCGGGTTCCTGCCCACCGCAGCCAGAGTGACTTCAGCTGACCATCTGCAGCCTCCATTAGTCCTTCTAATGGAGATAAATGCTGATCTTGCTGGGTAAGTTTGGGGGACTTGTGTCCAAAATGCTTGTTGTGTCTCGAAAGTCACTGAAGACATCAGACAACCAAGCTTGAGCTTGTGCTCAGGGTTACACATGTCTTTCACTGGTTCCAAGGGAACAAAGCAGGTGTTGTTATTTGGATAGCAGCCACCTGGTCGGGGGGCACACAGAAGCCGTGTTTGTGGGATGTTCTAGCTCATGGAACACGCACCACGTGGAGAGAGAGATGCACTTTTGCTGTAAAATTCGCACCACACCAACCTCTCACAGGCTTTGCTGAGTTTCAGAATTTCTTTTTTTTTAATTTAATTCTTGTTCAAGTACAGTTTTTTGTCTTATTTCCCAGCCTTCCCCCCCTAGTGCTCCCCACCTCCCTTCCATTTCCGCCCCCCACCTTAGCTATTGTCTATGTGTCCTTTATACTTGTTCATCTGAGTCCTTCTCCTTTTCCCCTGTGATTCTCTCCCCTCTCCCCTCTTCACCCTGTCAGCATGCTCTGTATTTCAGTGTCTTTGGTCACCTTTTGCTTTTTTGTTTGTTTTGTTGTTTAGACTCCTGTTAATGGTGATATCATAGGGTATTTGTCTCTCACTGCCTGGCTTATTTCGCTCAGCATAATGCTTTCCAGTACCATCCATAATATTGCAAACGGTAGTAGTTCCTTCTTCCTTTCTGCAGCATAGAATTCCAAACTGTAAATGTACCATAGTTTTTGATCCAGTCATTTACCGATGGACTTCTAGATTGCTTCCACCTCTTGGCTATCGTGAATTGTGCTGCTATGAACATCGGGGTGCATAGGTTCTTTTGGATCGGTGTTTCAGGGTTCTTACGATATACTCCTAATAGTGGAATTGCTGGGTCAAAAGGCACGTTCATTTTTAG
>NW_028082629.1:0-1144 GCF_014824575.4 Sturnira hondurensis
TGGGTTTGCAGTCTGTCTTGCTCCCCAGTTGTTCCTTCTGATTTTTTCTGCATGCAAATGTGGGACTGCTCAGTCTGCCAGCCGCGGCCCTGACTGCCCTGGTCCTCCAGCCTTGATTCATGTCCTCTCTACCTGGCTGCCATGGTCTTCACCCCTCCTACCTGTCTAGATGAATGTTTTTTCTTTAACTCCTTGGTTGTTGGACTTTAATACAGTTCAATTTTCTGTGAGTTCTGATTGTTTTTTGTTTTTAAATTTGTTGTTGTCCTTCTTTTGGTTGTGAAAGGAGGCACAGTGTGTCTACCTATGCCTCCATCTTGGCTGGAAGTCCAATAAAATATATTTTTAAGTGCTAATTTTTTTAATTTACAAAGAGAAATTTACCTTAATAACTTGCATATTCCCATTGTCCAGCAACTTTATTCTTTCCCTGGTAATTTTATTTTACCTGAGAAATCAAAAATAAATAAATGTAATTTTTAAGTTTGTGCACCAGTCACCTTGTTAGATGTGTCACTGGAAAGGAACTGGGATGAGGCGTGTCTGCCTCAGCATAGTCTGGAATTCGAGGGTTCTTGACTTCATGCAGGAAAGATTCAAGACATGAGTTCAGGCGATTTTGAGAGCATGTTGATTAAAGCTGGGGACAGTGAAACAAAGAAAGGGCTTAGTATAGAAGAGGCAAGGGTGAGTCTAGGCAAAGTTGCCTTGGCCCTTTGGAAATTTGAGGAAAAGAATCAAGTCTCTGTATAGCTGCCTTGGCCCTTTTGGAATGAAAATCACAGAGGCAGAAGAAATGAGCCATGCTGGGCTTCATGGACCCAGGAAGCAAGTTAGAGAGGCAAAGAGAGAAACCTTGGAGACAGGTTAAGGGGGCAAGCCCAGGATAAGCTGCCGCTGCCTTCTACTTCTCTGGTTGCAAGTCTCATGGGGACCCTTAGAGTTTAGGAGAAAGAAAGCAAAGAAGCAGGGCATAGGCATGCTGGCATCCTTCATCTTAAGTATTTTTATCTGTTTTCTAAAGGCAGAAGTTTTAAGGAAGCTCTCAGGGGAGGGTCTTAACAAATTATTCACCATCTTCCTAGGCTGATGTACCAGAATGAGCATATGGGGAGGTTGGGATCATTCTCTCGTGAGCTTTTAC
>NW_028082630.1:0-2774 GCF_014824575.4 Sturnira hondurensis
GAAACCCCCATGGAGGGCTCACAAGCATGATCAGAGAACTCAAGGTATTTCTCGACTCTAGGAAGCAGCCACCAGTTCTGTAGGTCTGATTCCTAAGCAAGCCACTTTGACACAAGGGGGAACTGATAGCATCTCCTTAAAATAAACAAACATACTTCATTACCATTATGAGTAAACATTGTTGGAAGTGTATATTGAATTAAATTCTAGCTTTAGCTCCGTGCCCCTCTGGCCTATTAGCTCCAGGCTCACTTTGGATTCAAAATGTGTGAATCCAATAAAGTACATATGCTTAGGAAAATAGAAGTCATTTGCACTTGGGTTGACAATATCTTCTCTTTTAGTTTCTCTTTCAGCTGTCCTCCACCTCCCTTCCAATCACTTATTCAAACAGAAATGGTTATACCACAACCAATTCTGTACCCAGCGGTTTTTTGGTTGGAAGATTGTAAAGCAATTTCTCACCTCTGGAGATTATTCAATAATTTCTCTCTATATAAATATTGGCTTATTTTCAAGATTTTCCACAGGATATTAGTTTATTTATATCACCCCTTTACTTTTATCTTGCAGCTGAAATATTAATTCGACTAGCTTCCCGTTCAAGGAGTCCCAATTATGATTGAAATTTATCCCTAAGGACAAATCATAGAAGATGAAGGTGTCTCCATGAAGATGGAGACACATAAAGATGTCTGCAGTTTAATCTAGCTGATAAAACAAGGGTCACCATTTCAGATAGGGTTGTGAGGAAAAAGAAAATCATAGAAATTAAGGGAAGACTGACTCCCATTATAGATTCAGTAAGTATGGGCTAGGACTCTACATTGGTAAACAGGCTCACAAGTGCACCTGACACTGAAGCCATGGTGATGGAAGAGGACAGTGAGGGCAAAAATGACTTCTGAGAATCTTTTCTTTGGTCCTTTTTCTTTTGGGATTGTTCTTTTCTCTCAGAGTTTCTCAGTAGTCGGTAAGTAATGTGAAGACAAGGGTCCCTTCTACAATTCACTTTCTCATTTCTGTGTTTATGTCCTGAAGATGGATGTCTTAGGAAACCTTCTCCAGACCTCAGAAATACATACTCTCTTTATTTTGCATTTTCCTTTAAGTTCATATTCTTTTTCTTTTCCTTTCTACTGAAGTGAGAAGAATTCAATAACTAAAATTACTGGAGGCTATGGACCAAATAAACAGTATTATTACTATTTCTTTTTTGTGACTGTCTGAAATTTCTATAACGTAGCCCTGGATGCAGCAGGGCCAGGGCTCAAACCATTTCAGAATGTTCTTGCAAGCACTGTAGGAATGCAGAGGGTCATTCCAGACCCAAGCATGCTGGAGGCTTGCAGAACATTATTTTAATTTACAACCTAGGCCAAAGTGGCTGAAAGAATCTATGGTGTTTGTGTACAATGCAAATTAAAGCAATTTTGCCAGGCTTTATTCTCTCCTGGCCTGTGCTTCCCTCCAAGTCTGTGGATGTCATAACTTGCATGAAGTTAAGGTCCTTAAGGATTTGCTTTCAATCCCTATGCTTTGAAAACATTGTTCTTCCAATTCTAATTAGAATTAGAACCACCACCCACTACCTTGCTCTCTCTTCTGCAACCCTGTAGAAGCTAGGTCATCAGAACCTTTCATGTTGGCATATCATAAAATCATGTATTACTGATTTAGCATTTAATTGTGTCCATGAACAAAAAAAACATGAGGCTGTAATTACAAGACTTTGGAAGTTCTGTTTTAGGTATTCTGGAACCATTTAGGATGTGGGGTAGTGTGCACTAACCTGGATGTCCACAGCGAGGGGCAGGGCTGCTCCAAATCCCATTCCCTTGACTGTCACTTGTGCAGTGGATGGTGCTCTCCCCACTGAGGATGAAGGTCGTCCCTCTGTCTGTGTGGGGGTCACATGTGTAAGTTACTTCTTTTCCATAAGGAAAGACTTCCAGAGGTTTTCCTGTGTGTCTTCCATTATGGATATCTGGTGGATTTGGACATAAGATTTCTGGAAAGAAGGCAAAGGCTGTAAGCTTCATCGAGGAGTTTTCTCCAGAGGTATTCCACAGTCATAGGGTGTTAGAGTTTAGGGTGCTATCTAAAAAACATATATGACAGTATGTCTTTGGTATAGGCATTTGGTGAGATGAGACAAATGAAATAAGATCTCACTGTCATTTTTCATTGAAAAAGTACAAAAAAATGGGCTTATCTTGAATCTTCCTGATAGTTAAGTCTTCTAGATAATAAAACTTGACACACTTAAATTAAGTTCTAAAACTTAAAAAAATCCCTTTGAAATTTAACTCATTCAAGTACTTAATAAATATTAGTTGAGCAGTTATTCTATGTCAGCGACTTATCAAGGCCCTGGGATGCAGCATAATAAAGTCATTGTCCTCCAAGGAGCTTCATTCTGGAGAAATATTGCTACAATGTCCCCATGTGTACTAATCATCCTAAAGACATGAAACTCTTCCTTCATAATTATACTGGCCATCAATGTTGATTATGACAGCATGCTGACACAATGAGAAGCACATTTGGCCATTGTGATCATTCTAAGCCATTCAGAATGCTTTCTTTTTTTTTAAATGTATGAATCTGTTTACCATTTAATTTCGTTCTTTACTTTTGGCAAAACTTCGAATAGTTACTGCTCTCTAGTATTTGCTTGTCTGTTTAAAACAGTTCTCTCCTGAGTTCTAATTGGCATTTGTAACTAGCCTTAGGGTTTGGAGGAAGCTACTTCAACTAGCAAGAGTCATGAA
>NW_028082631.1:0-634 GCF_014824575.4 Sturnira hondurensis
CTCTACCACCATCTCTACCCAAATTACAGCAATAACCCCCTGACTGGTCTCCCTGCTTTCAGTGCAGACTCTCACAATTTAATCTCAATACAGCAGCCACAACAATCTCCTTTTTAAAAAATATTTTATTTATTTATTTTTAGATAAAGGGGAAGGGAAGGAGAAAGGATGGGAGAGAAACATCAATGTGTGGTTGCCTCTCATGTGTCCTCCACTGGGGACCTGGTCTGCAACCCAGGCATGTGTCCTGACTGAGAATCGAACCAGCAACCCTTTGCTTCACAAGCCTGTGCTCAATCCACTGAGCTACACCAGCCAGGTCCACAACAGTCCTTTTTAAAAAAGGATCATGTAACTCCTCAACTCTCAACTCTCGAAGGTTCCCCATTTCAATTAGAATAACAGCCAGAGTCCTTAGAAAGGTACACAAGACTCTAGACCAACACCAGCTAATAGAGATAAATGGGAGCCATCTGAAACATTTTAAATTTCCTGGTAGCTATAATCTAAAAAGTGAAAAGAAAAAGGTGAAATAAATTTTAGTTGTATATTTTATTTAATATAGTACCTCTAAACTACTGCCATTTCAATATGGAATCCATGTGAAAATGAAAGAATTTTACATCCTTGTTTA
>NW_028082632.1:0-529 GCF_014824575.4 Sturnira hondurensis
ATCAATTCATTTCTGCTACACATTTAATTGTTCAGGTTGGGCGAAAATTTTTGATTCTGTTCACAAAATGAATCCTCTATAAACATTCCTTTATTTTTTCATGCACAATTTACAATGAAGAGTCGGGATCCTGTGCATTTCCATAACTACTGAGATTTATAGCTAAATTTAAAGTTTGACTAACACAGTCAAAAAAACCCACAAAAACCAACCTGATGGAGGCATTCTGGTGGTCGAGGACCAGAGAGTCTGCTGTCTACTGTAGATTCCTGTCTGCCTGCAGGAAAGAATTTAAATGTGAGTAAACATAGAGTATAAAGTGAAAGCAGGTTTACTAGTAAAGCAGTGAGACAGAGAATGGGCTACTGCAGAGGAGTAGCCCCTTTAGATAATGCGCTTCTTTATAGAGTTCCATTAAATCAGAGGGCAAGGTATTTGATGAAGGTGAGGAATATTCAGGATCTTCCCAGGAAAGGGATGGAGATTTCTTAGAAGAGCTCTATGGGGCACTCCGTGGCCTTACATGACC
>NW_028082633.1:0-2576 GCF_014824575.4 Sturnira hondurensis
TGATTCCAATTCTGGAGGGGCCCTATTCCAACTAAATTACAGCTAGCGCTGTCGGGACAACTTCCCACCTAGCACCTTGAAGGCCTGCTGACCTCCAAGGGACGCCGCCTCGCTCTGGGTGAGTGCGGGGCGCGGCCCAGGCGGAGGGCAGCACGGAGCTGGTTCCCTGTCCTGTTGGTTGGCGGTTCCCTCTGGGCATCTGGTCCGGGTCGGCTCCCTGCCTGGCCCTATGCAGGCGCGTTTGAATGCGGCACCTCCAGGCTCTCTGGTCCCACAATGCAGTGCTCGGCTGGCAGGGGCTCAGCTGAACACTAAACGCTTGGCTCCGTTTCAACACGGCTGCCAAGATTTGGCAACCAGAGAGTTGCAGGAGAGCAGCAGGCTGCTAAACCCTTTCACATTTTTAATTAGATCCACACACCCATGTCTTTGAGCTATCATAAATATACAGATGACACAGAGAGTATTATTCGGGGTTCAAAGATGAAAAATAAGAAAGCCAACCCTTTAGAACAATATATCTTACCTTCTTAAAATAATTTTCCTGTGGTTAGTTTGGGGGCCAGGGAGGAAAAGTGAGGGCTGTGGTATTTGCTGGGGGGAACACCGCCTGCTGGAGGGTCTGCCCAGGTCTGGAAGCGCACAGGTCTCGGGCCACCGTGCTGTCATCCGGGCTTTGAGAACATCACCAGAAGAGGGCATTCTCGGCAGCGGCTCGGCTGGCTCCTGCAGCCAGGAACTCGCAGGGTGGCGTGTCGTGAGAGTGGTGGCCGAAGCCACCTCCCTGCTGTGCTCGCCGATAGCCTGCCCGTCCCACAGAGCTGGGCCCCTCTGCCCGGAAAAGCAGTCCCCGTGCCAGTCAGGTCGGTCGCTTCAACGTGGCAGTCCCTTTATCTCCTGTCCTGTGTCTGGGTCTCCTTCCCCGCAACATCATCACTGCCGCTTCTTACTTCTTCTAAAGCTTTCACCACAACACACACTCAGCCACCCCCACTCAGAACGAGCCCCTCACCCTCTGCACCACCCTCCACGCTCAGCTCCTGGGTGATTCCGCATGAGTGGGGGGCAGAAGTTCAGAGTTGGGGCCCACTAGTCCTGGGCTCCATCTCTGTCTCTGCCCCGTGGCTTCAGACGCAGGATTTCAATGCCCCCCCTTTGGCTCCTTCATCTGAGAGACCCTGAGCCCTTCCTGACCTCACTGACTGGCTCTGGGCATTAAACGATCTAGGTGCCAGGCTCGGCACTGCCAGCCCCCAGCATGCACTTCATGCGTCGTGGCCTGGGGGCATCGTGAGGCGGGGTGCCTCTGGGAGGGCCCGCTGACAGACGTCAGCCCTGGCTGGGTCTTGGGATTCCTCGTCCTGGCCCTGTCTCCTCTGTCCGTTGCAACAAAGACACCCATGCCTCTCAGACACGGACTGGAGTTAGATGAACTTGTTGCACGCTGGAGGCCAGCGTCCGCCCCGGTGTGCGGGTGTGCACGCCCTCCAAGGCAGAGATATGTTAGGGAGGAAATGAAACACTTGAAATGCCAGGAAGGACGACTCTCTGGTTGTCCCATCTGAGAACACGGCGTTTATAAATAGAAACCGCGCGAGCATCAAACGCGTCGCTGCACTGGGCTGTCAAACTCGCAGGCCCTGTTTATCACAAACTCCTCGCCCACCAGCCTGTCCCCCCGGGGGAAACCGCAGCCGCCTGTGGAGGTTCAGCGGCATCGGGCCTTTTCCCTTGTGCTTCTTCGATTGAGCTTCTCCCCTGTGGCTCCCCAGTAGCCCCTCTTCTACTGCGGCTGCATTTCTTTGGTACTTCACCTGCAGACAGGACTGGGTGGCCGGGGCCGGTTCAAGGGCTGGAGAGAATTCTAGGGCAGGTTCAAAGGCTGAGGTCAGATGGGGCTGGTGGGACTTGGCCTGCTCAGCGTGCTCTGCAGTCGCTTACACTTGCCAATGCCGCCCCCCTTTCCCCCACGCCACCAGCCACGGGGAGTGCCTAGCTCCTCTGTCCCCCACGCCACCAGCCACGGGGAATGCCTAGCCCCTCTTTCCCCCACNCCACGGGGAATGCCTAGCCCCTCTTTCCCCCACGCCACCAGCCACGGGGAATGCCTAGCCCCTCTGTCCCCCACGCCACCAGCCACGGGGAATGCCTAGCCCCTCTGTCCCCCACGCCACCAGCCACGGGGAATGCCTAGCTCCTCTGTCCCCCACGCCACCAGCCACGGGGAATGCCTAGCTCCTCTGTCCCCCAAACCACCAGCTATGAGAGTCCTCTTTAATCAGGAGGAGAGAGAGGGCGCAGGCTGCTCTCTCACACATATGCACACCCCCAGGCATGCACACAGGGACAGGGACACACACACACATTCACATGCAATGCAAACAGAACCGCTCGCTGCATGAGGAAGGTCACGCCGGGAAATGAAGAGAGGAGTGATCACGTGACATCGAAGCCGGGCTGAGCCCTGGGCATCTCCAAGGTCCTAATCGGGCTCCTACGGGGAGGGCACAACTCTTTATAATTCGATATTTATACAGAACAGGGAGTAAAACAATGTAAAACCTGGTTACTGCCTT
>NW_028082634.1:0-796 GCF_014824575.4 Sturnira hondurensis
GTCAAGAGGCTGGGAGATGTCCTTTGTTTCTTTAGTGGCAAAAACTGCACAGTCCTTACTCGGTGAAGGGCACAGGGAAGGGACGAAAGGGTCAGGCCCCTGCGTGGAGTCCACACCAGCCCTCAGTCTCAGCTGCAGTTGTTCCTGTCCCTGCTGTGTGTTGAATGTCTTCGCCTCCCCTTGCATCTCAGGCCCCCAGGTCTCATCTGATCAGGACATTTGGCTCGAAGCTGGGCTCTTGTGAACTGTGTCCTACAGAGGCCCCTCTAGGCCTCCCAGCTTGGATCTGAATGAGAAGCTGTTGGATGCCCCTGTGCTCAGCAGAGTGGTGGACAGAGCACTGGGCCACAGCTCTGTTAGAAAACTGGGGACACAGAACAGTCACAGACCAGGGCAATTCATGGGGAGTGTTCCCTGAAATCCGTGACTTGGGGTGGCTCCCAGCCCACTGTTCTCTGGGCTCTGTCCCCTGAGAACACCTTCCCTTTTCACATGTTCATCCCTGACTTTGGCCACTTCTGAAGGACACCAGGACACAGTGATGTCCTCAGCGCGCTTCCTGCCTGAGAAAGGCAGGCCCCCATGGGCGGTTCTACACTTTGCACTATCTCAGTCAATGCTTTTGCCAACACAATTCTTTTAAAAAAACTGGGTTTTCTATGTAGTCAGTCTAGGCACCAACAGCCACACCCACAGTTCCTTAGGAAATGGGCCTCCTTCTCAGCCTGCTGATGGGCAGGGCCGGTGTGCACTAAGAGCCTGCTTGTGTGGCTCAAGAATCTACTTGGCACACCTT
>NW_028082635.1:0-892 GCF_014824575.4 Sturnira hondurensis
AGAGCCCATGCAAGAACCCCCAGTCCCTGCGCGGGGCACCCAGGGCCTGTGGGGACGCCTTGTGCATGGCCGCCATT
Source organism: Sturnira hondurensis (assembly GCF_014824575.4). Taxonomy (NCBI): domain Eukaryota; kingdom Metazoa; phylum Chordata; class Mammalia; order Chiroptera; family Phyllostomidae; genus Sturnira; species Sturnira hondurensis. Next base: position 78 of record NW_028082635.1, read on the forward strand.
GACACAGGGCAGCTGCGAAGGGGCCAGAGGAGTGGACACGGCCGCCAGACCCGACCCGGTGCTGCGCGCTCTGACTTCACTTCAGGGCAGGTAGGTCTTTTCTTGGCTTCACAGGAGCGTGGCCACCCAGCGGCCAGTCTCCTCCTTCAGAAGCGGGGACATTTCTTCCCAGGAAAAGGAGTCTTCGCTCCCATTGCCCACGATGCCCCAGGTGTCTCGTCAGAAATCTGAGAAGTGTACAAAAAATAAAAAGGAAAGAACCCAGAATGGAGAAATGTGGCTCAAGGAACCCAGGATCGGAGAAAATGGAATTGCACAATATGGAAGGGTAGTTTTTCAAAACTGTAGAGAAAAATAGCCCCCCCCCTACTCCCCCCTTGAATTCCAGTTCTCCTAATCAGAACCTGGCCGGATGTGTTCAATGAGCTCTAACAACTTTGGCTTCTGTTCTCACTTTCCAAGATTCCACGTAAAACATGGGACTTTTGACCTTTTAACACACAATTACCCTGTAACTACAATTAATAACAACTTACAATTATTTTCTATCATTACATGACTGCCCTTAGTTTCTGAGTATCCATTCATTCTTGAGCTGGATATTTACAACTTCAGTGAAAAACCAACGACTTGAAAAACAGTTTTCAGGTAATTTAGTTTGGGAGTTGTTTAAATGGTCAGTGTGTTGATTTTTCCTCATCCGGCTTTCACATAGAAAGTATAATAAAAATTCTACATGACCTCAAGACACCCATAGGAGCTATAAATGCAGGTTGAGATGAGAGCTGTGATGACAGGAACTGCCCAGTGCTGAT
>NW_028082636.1:0-24970 GCF_014824575.4 Sturnira hondurensis
CACTTGGGCTGCTTCCAAATCTCGGCTTTTGTAATTGGTCTAAACCTTGAACCTTCTCCTTAAAAGTTTTCTCTGACCTCACTCAGCACCAGTGGACCATCCTCAAAGGCCATAGGATGAGGTATCTTTGATGATGACAGCTTGCTCATGGTGCACACGGGATGCTCCAGCAGTCCAGCTGCTTTCATTGCAGGGAAGCCGCCTCCTGTGATGCTTGCCCCTCTTCTTTTCTAAAGCCTCATATTCCCCTTCAGTAGAAATTTGACCACCTCAACATGCACTTACCAGCTTCTAATTTTACCTTCATTCAAAACTATTAATACAATATCCAGATTCCCTCTTAAAGTAACCCCAAAGTCCATCCCCTTTGAGATTGCCTAGGTTATCTTCGTAAAGCTGGACATTAAATCAGTTTAAGGATCTCTCATCTTCATGCCCAGTTTAGAGAGAAAGTATATAAATGCCTCCACTATAAAGCCTGGAGGCAAGCCAGTCACATGTACATTTGTGTTTCTGTCTTCAACATGCAGCTTTTCTTTTTTTCTACCCTCTTTTTGAGATCAGTGACTTTGGGGTATTTTTTTCTTCTGCAGAGTTTATTCAGAATTTCTACAACCATGTTGTGTGTTTTCAGTAGAGTCAGACATGCCATCATTGAGAAACCATAATTAGCCTGACGTTTAGTGGTGAAATCTTCAGTCATCATGGGCAAACCAAACCCCCTTGGCCAGAGGTGTCAGTCAGCTGCTGCCAGAAGTGTTGGTGTCTCTGCTTGGATTCTCTTGGGTGTCATCATCCTCAGTGTCTCCGTACACTTTGTGGCTGCTCATCAAACTCCGCGTTCCATCTGTGTAGTTGCCATGTTTCCTACCTTGCCCTGGAGCAGCGTCTAGGCAAACAAGGAGGCACCAGCTCACCAGCTCACTCTGGCCTTGCTCTTGCCAATAAGGGTCCAAATCCAGCCATCTTTTTAGTATTGTCACTTTGTCTGCTTTCTTTGGGGGCAGTATTTCTTAAGTGTGCTCTGGGCTGCCGTGGCCCAATTAGATTCTGTCTCTCACATTCTGGCATTTTCAAAGGGCCAAATGGAATTTCAACTCCTGAACAGTGGAGTAGTTACGTTTATACAGTCCTACATTTTTTTTTGTCCCTTTGAAGGCAACCACAAGGCTGACGTGGCCCCTGGTGAAAATGAGTTTGACACCCCGGCCTTAGTCACTAAGTGGCAGGAATGTTCATTGGATCCTCAGGCCCAAAACCTGGGACTGACCATAACTCACATCCAACCAAGCTTCTCATCTACTTCCTACCTATGTCTAATTTGGCCACTCTTTCATCTAAAGTTCTACCATGCTAATCCAAAGTAGCATCTCTGTTTTGCCTGGATTATTGCAACAACCTTCTAAATAACTTTCCCTCATGCACTTTTGCCCCTTACAACCCGTTTTCTTCAAAATGCATAGAGTAATTGTTAGGTGCACAGACACACCTCTCATGGCACTATTGAGGCTTATTTACTCCTCAAAGGCTTCTCATGCTCTTAGGGCATGTCCCGAGTCCTCAAGTGGATCTGTGAGGTGCAGCATGAGACCCTACCTCCTACCCAGGCCCTGGGTGCTCTGTGCCTACATCCCAGCCATACCTGACTTCTTCCCACCCCTGCCAAGGACCCAGCCCCATCCTGGTGCAGGGCACCTACTGGGCTGCTCGCTCTGGCAGGAGTGCTTGCCCCCACTTCACTTCCCTTTACATGCCACCTTCACTGTCACTGGATGGAGGAAGCCCTGCACAGGCCCCTGGGTGGAATTGGATTCCCGGTTCTGTACCCTGCATTCCTCCTGGCTCATAAAATAATCTCTGTGGCACTTCATTTATACAAGAAACACACAAGGACATTCTTGTACATGTTTCAAGCACTAGGATAATCTGAGTAGAGTCTGGCTCCCTCACTAGACTGTTGACTCCATGAAAGCAGGGACAGAAGAGTCTTCTACAGTTGTCCTATTTAGGGGAGTATGCCCTTGACAGTTGTTGGAGAGGTAAGGTCTGCACCCTTCCAACCTGGCCTGGATCTCAGTGAGACTCTCAGCAAGGCTGCCGTATCACTGTGTGTGAGTATGTATCCACGTGGGCACCTGGTGGAAAGGAGGCATGGACATCTGACTGTCTAGACCTTACTGCCCACGCCCTGGTTTCTCCTCTGCTTCTGTGCCTGCAGAAACCATCCCCAACTCTTGATGGAGTTCTGGTTTGGGGAGAACAGGCAGGAGGGACAGGCAGTACTGGAAAAATTCCCTAGAAAACCCTCTTCCTTCTCTCCACTGATGACTAGGGCTGCATTCAGAGAGCATGAACTCACTGTGTTTTCCCTTGTACCCAGTGGGCTGCATCCACAGCGTGTGTACCAGGCAGGAAGGGTGCAGTATCAGACTTAGAGCCTGCTGTTCTGGTCCTTGTGAAGTTTAGAAAGCACAGTGTCCCAACTAAGATGAACGCAAAGAGATCCAACACACATAATTAAAATGTCAAAGTTTAAAAACAAAGAGAAAATCTTAAATGCAGCAAGAAACAGCTAGTTACAAGGGAGTTTCCATGACAAAATCACCTGACTTCTCCATAGAAACACTACAGGCCAGAGGGATTGGCATGAACATTTAAAGTATTGAAAAAACAGTTATCAGCAACCAAGACTATTCTATCCAGCAAGAGTATAATTTCAAATAGAAAATGAAATGAAGAGCTTCCCAGACCAAAAAGAAAAAAAGAAAAAGAAAAGTAGATGATTACAACCAAACAAGCATTGTGATAGATGTTAAAAAGACTGCCTTAAGGAGAAATAGGGAATTCTGGTCAAGATCGAGGTGTAGGTAGATATGCTTTGCTTCCTTGCACAACCAAAAAAAGGACAACAAATCTAAAAACGATGAACAACCAGAATTGCCAGAAAATTGAACTGTATAAAAGCTAAAGAACCAAGGCATTAGAAAAGAAACATTAATGGAGACAGGTCGGAGTGGCAGGGATGGGCAGCTGGGGTGGAGAAGGCATGCTGCACAGAGGCAGCTGGCAGACTTTGGGTGAGGTGGCGACTGGTGGATGGGGCAATTCCACATTCATGTACGGGTAAGCCGAGAGGAACAGCTGTAGAGCAAGACAGACCGCACAACCCAAGTCTGCAGTGGGAGAAACTCCCAGCCTCACAGGACAGTTCACAGCAGAGACCCACAGGATCCTCAAATGTACACAAACCCACCCACCCAGGAATCAGCACCAGAAAGGCCCAGTTTGCTTATAGGTAGTGGAGGAAGTGATTGAGAGTGCGGCAAGAGCCAAGCAAGTGGCATTGTTCCCTCTCTGACCCCTCCCCCACATACAGCTCCATAACACAGAGAAGTGGATTGCTCCATAAATATATCAGTTGATTTCTCAAAAGGAACTTCGAGGCCAGAAGGAACTTGCAAGAAATATTAAAAGTGGTGAAAATCAAGGATCTACAACCAAGATTACTTTACCCCAAAAAGTCATCATTTATAATGGAAAGATAAATGAGCTTCCTGGATAGGAAAACACTAAAGTAAAGTTCACCACCAAACCAGTATTATATGAAATGTTAAAGGGTCTTCTTTATGAACATTAAATATCTGAATAATAAGATGGCAATATAAACACATCTATCAACAACTGAATCCAAAAAAACAAAAGAGGAACAGAAACAGACTCATAGAGAACATGTTTGACAGTTACCAGACTGGCACTGAGAGTGAAGGGATGGGCAAAAAGATTAGAGGATTAAATGCAAAATACTTGTTACAGAATAGTCATGAGGATATAAAGTAGAGCATAGAGAATATGCTCAGTAATAATCTAACAATGTATAGTGTGAGAGATTTATCAGGACGATCACTTATATGATGTCTAATCAGAAAGGTGCAACCTGAGACTAATATGATAATGTACATCAAGTATAATTAAAAATGAGAAATGCAGCCCTGGCTGGTGAGGCTCAGTGGACTGAGTGCCCGCCTTCGAAGCAAAGGGTTGCCAGTTTGATTCCCAATCAGGGCACATGTCTGGGCTGCAGGCCACGTCCCCAGGAGGGGGTGCAGGAGAGGGATGTTTCTCTCCCTCCCTTCCCTTCGAAACATAAATCTCTTAAAAATGATTTTTAAAAAGAGCCCTTTAGAGAAGAATGCATGTTGTTTATTTTGTGTACATTATGACTTTTTTCACAGCAAAGTTCTTACCTGTATGATATAGGTCTATAACAGAACCACTGGCATTCATTTTCATAGCTCACTCCTGATGTGCCTTAAGGTTCTCATCCAACAAAAGGGAAGATGCCTTGGCACCTGAAAGGTTAGGTAGAGACTATTGTACAAAACATGGCAAGTCCACTTAGCACTGAGCAGGGGGTGGTGACAAAACCAGCCACCCCTCCTAACCCTTTCCTCTTCTCATCACACTCATAATACCAATGTTTCCACAGTCCCAGTCACTCCCCACAGCTAAGTTGCTCACTTGACTACACCTGGGAAAGGACACCAGGGACAGAATGAAAACACCCATCACACCAGTTAATTTAGATGGAAGCCGGGCTCTGGATGACTGCAAATAGGACAGTGGGGCAGTCCTTGCTGCTGTCTCCAAGGACACAGCCCAGCTCTGCCTCGTAAACTTCACACTTCAACTGGTTCCTGTATCACTGAGCACAGTGATCACATTTCTAGCAAGTCACCAAGTTCCTGCAGAAACCTAAGCCACCTCTTTTATTCTAATACTTGCAGTAAAATAGAAAATCATTTGGTGTGTACTCATGTTGTTGTAAATTACAATACTGAACCAACCTATCTCTGGCCCCTGCTAGCAATCTAACTTTTCAGGGGAGGGGGTGGTTGTGCATTTGCACAGGTATGTGACAACAGATCACAAAAGCAAGTTACAATAAAGGCAGAAACACATGTGGGAAATGGGACTGATTGGGAGCCTAGGTAACTGCTCTCCTTGCTCCTGTGCTGGCTTCTGGAGAGCTTGCCACAAGTTTTGCAATAGAGCTCCCTGCTGAGGGTCTCTGAGCCCTGCTTCCCATGGTAACCCATAGTCCCTGTTCCGCACTAGTATCTCACCAGTAGTGCCAATGTGTAGAGAAGAGAGAGAATGACCACCAACACCCTTGAACCTGGAGAAAAGCTGCACAGCCCCGTGAGCACAGCACTCTGCCCCCAAGTGAACCCCTGAGGCCTTGCACAGGTATGAGAATGGGGGGGACCCCTCTCACACAGGGGAGAGAACCTGCTAAGCAGCCAGTGCTGCTTTGCCAGTGTGACCACAGACCCTCCTGAGTGGTCATTTCAGACCCTGGAAAGCACTGACACGTGAACACATGAATACACAGAGTTCTAAACATGCAACTTCAAAATCAGGCCCTTTATTTTTGGATTGTTATCAAAGGTCACTTTGGGTCAGGCACATTGTAAAGTGTCAGAGGAAAAGTGGGTCAGTAGGAGACAGAAGTAGGGCTACAGGCAGAGCTGACCATTTCCTTATGGGGAGGAGAATCGGCCACAGAACAGAATACTGTTGGTTTTGCTGTGCTGAATAAAGAAAAGGAAGGGGTGGTCAGCACAGAATCTGTTGGTGGGGAAACTTGCACATCCAATCACTATCAAGGCGAGAGTGGCAGCTGCAGCCTCTGTGCCTTCCTGGTTGACCTCCACAAAGGACTTGTGCACGACCTTGGACAGAAACAGGTCTCTCACAGGTGACATTCCAGAGAAGTCTGCTGTGGCTGGCTCAAAGGCGTCAGTCATGCCCAGAGAGCGAAGTACATCCTCCAAATCGTAATTCTCCTCCAGTTTAAATCTAGGCAGGGACACATCCACCTCTTTTTCATCCATGGTATCTGGCCTGGTCCATTCTATGAATTTCTCATAGGTAAGGTTTTTTTCCACCTAAAAGAAGAGGGTCAAAGAGTTTATGATCTACAACAGTGCTGCCCAAGAGAAGCCATGCTATGAAGTGAGTGCTGTATGCTGTGCGGTACGGGAGGGCAGTAATGGGATGTTACACTACTTCAGAAATATCACTGGGAAAAGTGGGAAACTGCTAAGCAGAAATGCAAGTGTAATCTCCTCGCCATGACAGCACCATTGGTCCTTAGCGCTCATTCTCATTACCATTTCCAGATCGACGTTTTCATCAGGAAGCATGATGATCATATTCAGCTCTTTGCCAACATATGGCAGCACCAGAATTTTGGTGAATATTTCTCCTATGTAAGTCATTTTAAAGGTAGAGCTCTTAAACATCATTTGCACAGGCTTCTCCTCATTCTGTTAAAAATAAAAAAGGATAAACTGTAAGTTAAAACAACCCCCAGTTTACGTATTGAACCAACCAGCAAAGCTGGTTACTCTAGGCCCCTAGAAATACTTTCTTGGCTTCCACAACCCATCAGGCCCCTCTTTTGCTGGTGTGAATTCATTCCCTCAACCTCTGGTCACTCAGGTAACCAGGGCTCACTCCTTACACTGCTTCTCCCTTGGTGCCATCATTCGGTCTTGTGACTTTAAGTAGCATTCCCAAATTTATGATTCTAGCTGGGACCTGTCCCCTGTACTCAATATTCACATATTATACTGCCTACTTGACACCTGCGATTGGACATAAAAGAAAACTGCACTGCCACATGTCACACTGGGCTCCTCATACTCCCTTCCAAGTCTGCTCCATCTACACTTTCCCATCTCAGTTGATGCCTTTGCCACTTGTCCTGTTATCAAAATCCCTGGCATATTTCTGACTCCTGTCATTCACAACTCACATCGGAATCATTCATAAATCATCCTGGCTCATTTAAAATATAACAACAATCTGACTTGCTCTTTCTACCTCCACTACTATCAGCCTAGGCCTGGTCACTGGGATGACCTCCTAAAAGACACCAAAGTATCCTGCCTCCTTCTGATTTGTTCACCCAGTGGCCAGAGGGATCCGATAAATCCCACATTAAATCAGACCACATTACTCTTTGACTAAACACATTTCCATGGCTCCCCTCCACTCCAAAGGAGTGAAAACTCAAGTCCTAAGAGCAACTCATAACTGTGACAAGAGCTCGGTCCCCTCCGCCCTCTGTTCCCACCTCCCTTCATCTGCTCGAGCCACAGGAGCCCCCTGATGGTGCTGCAGGCAAACCAGGCCCCCAAGCTCGTCCCCAAGACTGAGAGCCCACGCCCTTGAACACAGGGACTCTTTCTAAGAATCTCCATTGTTATTGCAAAATTTCCACCTTGCTGATTTTAAATAATCTTTCTTTGGTTTCTTTCTTAAACTGAATATCCCAGTTTCCTTTGAAGTAGATGGCATTCACCAGAACCAGATGAGTATCAGCATTAACTGAATTTGGAGACAGCAAGTCTGTAATTTTACCTGAAAAATAGAATTACAGAACTAGTTAATTAAGAAGTATGCTTTAGGAATAATATTCAGATTGGGCCATCCCCTTGTACGAACAAGTACTCAGATAAAGGAGTTCATGGTTCCCCACATATCACCGTGTAAAGGGGTAATTTAAAAACACCGCCACATGAATAAAACATGGAAATTAACACAGTAATACATGCAGGATGAATTCATCACGAGTGAGATAGGAATGCCTAGTGCCTAAAGAAAGGTCCAAGTTCATAGCAAGAGTAGAGAACAGTTCAGAGGAAGAATCATCATGAGGGGAGGGTGCCCTGAGCATTCTGCATAGGACTCTGCAGAGCATGAGCCACGCTGCACAGGAAGACAGCCTGAGACCTGTGTCCAAGCTCTTCTGTGCACTATTTCTGAAAAAGAAGAACTAGATTAACATGAGCAACAACAAAATTCAAAGTGTGGATTGTTCTGGAAGAGGTGTACTGGGTATTTAGAGACATGACATGTATTTTGATAAGAGCAGGAAAATGCTAGAGCAAATAATCATGCATTGTCAGTGAAGTTTAAAGGTTTACAGTTTTTACAACTTTTTAAATTTATGGATCGTAAAGAGAGAGAAGAACAGGAGAGTGAGAGGGAGGGGGAGGAGAATGGGGAGGGGAGGGGAGAGAAGTTTTGTCCGGGAGATAAACAAACAGACACAGATTTGTTCTTTCACTTACACATTCATTCGTTGATTCTTGTATATGCCCTGACTGGGATCAAACCCAAAATCTTGGCATCTCAGGGTGATGCTCTTATGAACTGATCTACCCAGCGAGGGCAGTTTACAGTTATTTTGAGAAAAAAAATATTCATTTACACTTGATGTTCTTATGAAGAAACTGACAGTAAAATTGATTAAAATACTATTAAAATAGAATAACAATATATTTTCACCTTCTGTCTTCTTTGCTACCCAGGAGTTTATGTGTGTCCTGGCCTCCTCTGCGGCTTTGAAGAAGTCGAGCTCTTCCATCTCTGCTTGGTAGAATTTGTGGCAGGAGTCTTTGAAAGACTGGGAGAGACAGCAACACAATTGCACACTCAGAAAAACAAGCAACATCACCTGCTTAAGCCTTTTTTAAAAAGATTTTATTTATTTATGTTTAGAAAGGAGAAAGGAGGGGAAAAGAAAGGGAGAGAAACAATAATGTGTGATTGCCTTTCCAATTCCCCCTACTGGGGACCTGGCCCACAACACATGCATGTGCCTGGACTGGGAATCGAACTGGTGACACTTTGGTTTGCAGGTCAGCACTCAGTACACCGAGCCACAGCAGCCAGAGCTTAAGCCCTCCTTGTGACAAATAGGACATGGATAATTTTATGATTTACATGTAATATGAGGAATAAATAAATATGAGGAATACAAATATTGGGGAATAAATAAATAAATTGAAAGATAAATAAATAAGGAATTAACCTGAAATCCAGTTTAACAATTTGCAGCTGCATCGGATCTTAGTTTATAAACTAAGTATAATAGTGATCTGAATGTCAAATACACATCAAAAACTGCTAGATCCTTAAGGGAGTAGCTGTGTATCAATGAGGTAAACACAAAGACACTACAAGGAGCAACTACAGATTGTCACTCCCAACAAGCCACTGCATTTGGGAAGTGAATCCTGCCCACAGCAAGAGCCACAGATCCCTCTACATTTCAAAACCAGGGCCTATTGTCTTTGTTTTTTTCTTCCTCTGGTTCACATAACATAGAGGAAATGTGTAATTCTTCACCACCACTTCCACCACAACGTTCTGTGAGGACAGAAGTGTTCTAAATCTAAGCCACACGTGACGACTGGCCCTTGAAATGTGGCTACTCCTGCTAAGTAGCTAAACATTTGACTTTGTTTTACTTTAATTAACTATACTGAAATTTAAATAGCCACATGTGTACAGTGACTACCATTTTGGGTAGATCATCCTAGATAGTGTGAGAAACTCCCCCCAAAAGCTTAAACTGTATTTTGTTAATATAACCTGTGAAATGACAATATTAATGAACACCTACATTATGCCATGTAAAAGCAGGCAATCTGATGGAAAACAAATGGAATGAAACAATGAATTTGATGACAGGGCAATGTGGAATAGTTTTCTCATATTCCTTTTGAACAGTTTGCAGCTCAGTACTAAATTCCACTTTTCAGGATTGTTTTTATATTAGAGAATTTCGCATTTCTCTTTCAGTGTAGAAGAAAAGCAACATAGCACAATAGCTATGAACACAAGTCCTGTGACTCCATAGCTGAGTGGCCTTAAAAAGGATGCTTCGATTCTCGTTTCCCTGTTCCCTCCTGTCAGTCAATGATGACACAGCAGTACCTGCATCTCAGAGGGTTGTGTTGAGGACCAGGTGAGTTATCATTAGTACTGTTTTACCTAACATCTGAATCCTCAGCATGTGGGACCCACTCTACTAAATGATCTAGTTACATCCTTTATTAAATGTTCACATAATTCATGCTTTGCCAATTCTTCTGCTGTTTTGTGGTTGTTGTTATTTTCCACTTTTCAATTATAGTTGACATTCACTATTACATTAGTTTCAGGTATCCAACATAGTGTTTAGACATTTATACAACCTTCAAATTAATTGCCCCCATAAGTCTACGACCTATTTGACACCATACATAGTTATACAATATAAGTGACTACATTTCCTACGCTGTACCTTACATCCTTGTGATTATTTTGTATGTCCTAATATGTACTTTTCATCTCTTCAGCTGTTTCACCTATTCCTCCAACCTTCACCCATCTGGTGATCATCACTTTGTTCTCTGTATCTGTATGTTTCTTTTTGTTTCATTCGTTCATTTATTTTATTTTTGATTCTACATATAAGTGAAATCAAAGTACCATATTTTGCAGCATATAATGTGCATCTTTTTGCCCAAGTTTCTGAGGGAAAAATAAAGAGGAGCATAATACATGGGTAGTACTAATTCCTTATCTAAATAAATGTTTTTAATTATTTTATTTATGCTTATGCCTTAAAAGTATAACTCTAGTTGTATAACTACTTTTTACATAAAATTTCTCATACCATAGTATGTTTGAAAATAAGGGAATTATAAAATTCCTTTATAATACCAAAAACAGGAATCTAAATACAAATAAATAAAAAATTTCATTAAAATTTTAAAACAAAAGATTTTTCCCTTAAACTTTGGGCCAAAAATATGGGTGTGCATTATACATGGCAAATACAGTATTTGTCTTACTCTGTCTGACTTATTTCAAACAGTATTATACCCTTTACGGTCCATTCACATTGTCACAAATGCCAAGGTTTGACTTTTGATGGCTGAGTAATGTTCTATAATATATATATATGTATTATTTCTTTTTTACCCATTCATTTATTGATGGACACTTAGGCTGTTTCCATATATTGGCTCTTGTAAATAATGTTGCAATGAACATAAGGGTGCATGTATCCTTTCAAATTAAAGTTCTAAATTTCCTCAGATAAATACATAGAAGTAAAATTTCTGGGTCATATGGCAGTTCTATTTTTAATTTTTTGAGTAATCTCCATAGTCTTTCCCATAGTGGCTGCACCAATTTACAATCCCACCAACAGTGCACAAAGGATCCCTTTTTTCCACATCCTCACCGACACTGGTTGTTTGTGGATTTTTTGATGATAGCCATTCTGACAAGTGTTAGGGAGTGAGTTTTCTCTTCCAGTCATTATTAGTGTATAGAGGTACAATAATTTTTTTGTATATTAATTCTATATCCTGCAACTTAATTGAATTCTTCATTAGTTCTAACACTATTTTGGTGGCATCTAGCGTTTTCTACATATAGTATCATATTACCTGTAGATAGTGACAATTTTACTTCTTCCTTTCCTGTTTGGATGTCTCTTATTTCTTTTTCTTGCCCAACTGCTCTGACTAGGACTTTGGGTCATTGTGTTTTCATGTTCATTATCTCAAGATATACACATTTTGATGACTTCCTTGATATTGTGATTAACCAACTGTTTAGTAACATGTTATTTGTCCTCCACCTGTTTTTGTGTTTTGCAGTTTAATTTTTATACTTTATTTCTAATTTCATACCACTCTGATCAGAGAAGATGTTTGACAAGATTTCAATTTTCTTAATTTAATGAGATTTTTTGTGTGTATACCATGTGTTCTATCTTTAAAAATGTTCTATGAGCACTTGATAAGAATGTGCTTTTGCTTTTAGCTGAAATGTTCTAAAGATATCTATTAAGCTCACCTGGTCTAATGTGTCATTTATGAGTCCTGTTTCCTTATTGATTTTCTGTCTGGCTGAACTATCCCTTGATGTCAATGACATGTCAGAGTCCCCTACTATGACTGTATTACAAGGAATCTCTCCGTTTAAGTTGGTCAATACTTGACTTAGATATTTAGGTGCTCCTATTTTGGCTGCATAAATGTTTATAACAGTTATAACCCCTTCCTGGATTGATCCCTTTATCAGTATGAGAAGCCCATCTTTGTTTCTTTTTACCAACTTTGTTCTAAAGTCTATTTTGTCTGATACAAGTATTGATGCCCTATCTTTTACTTTCATATTATATTTTATCATTTTTCAATTTCTTCCCATCCATTTACTTTAAGTCTATATGTACCTTTCAATCTGAGCCAGATCTCTTATGGTCAACCTACATATAGATCTTATTTTTTAGCCATTAAGGCAACCTATGTCTCTTAATTGGTGTGTTTAGTCCATTTGCATTTAAAGTAGCTATTCGTAGGTATGTAGATATTGCCATTTTACTGCTTTCTGAATGTTTTTATAGTTTTCTGATCTTTTCTTTTGTCTTGATCTCTTCTCTTCAACACTGATGACTTTCTACAGTGTGTTTGTAGTCCTTTCTCTTTATTTCTTATATATTTCTTGTAGAGATTTGGTTTGTGGTTATCATGTTCTTTGTACATACCACACTATGTTGATAGCAGTCTATTTTAAGTTGATAGTTGCTTATATTCTCACACATTCTAAAAGCACTACAGTTTTTTTATTCAAGCCCTCTATATTTATGTTTTTGTCATTATCTTTACTTCTTTGGTTGTGTGTTTGTGTGTATTCCTTAATCTGTTGCTATAATCACAGGTGATCCTGAGACCCTCTCTTGGTGATTATTGAAAGTTCTGTTTTTCTTTATAAATAGGCTTATAAAAAGATGATAATCAACTAGAAAATCTGTAAGACTGATAAAAATAAGTAAAGCAAGTTGTAAAAATAAAGTATCACACTGTGGTGTGGCTAGAGCACTTTGGACAGCAGTTTCACAAAATTCTGTAATACTCACTTAAAAACTTCACTCCCTTACTTTCTTTTACAAGTCCATGTTGAAATGCCACACACTTGGCTGAGATTGGGTACAAACTAAATGCACACCAATGGAAGAATGATTATTTTACACCCATACTTAAAAAGAGCAGATAACATACCTCCACAAAATGAAGGCCATATATGACAAACCCACAGCCACAATCATACTCAGTGGGCAAAATATAAAACTGTTTCCCTTAAAACCAGGAAAAAGACAGATGTCTGCTCTCAACAGTCTTATTCATCATAATACTGGAAGTCTTAGCCACAGCAATCAGACGAGAAGAAAAAAATAAATGGCATCCAAATTGGAAAGGAGTAAGTGCAACAGTCATTATTCACAGATGACATGATATTGTATATAGAAAACCCTAAAAACTCCACAAAAAAAGCTAGTACATCTAATAAATGAATTTGGAAAAGTAGCAAGATACAGAATTATTCAGAAACTGGTGCAATTTCTATACACCAATACAAACTATAAGAAAGAGAAACTAAGAAAATAATTCAATTTATTATTGACACAAAAAGAATAAGAAACCTAGGAATAAATTTAACCAAGGAGGTAAAAGACCTGTATTTGGAAAACTATAGGACAATGAAGAAAGAAATTGAGGAAGATACATGTAAGTTGAAGCATATACCATGTTCACGAATTAGAAGAATTAACATCAGCCCTGGCTGATGTAGCTCAGTGGATTGAGCGCAGGCCTGCGAAGCACATGATCGCGGTTCAATTCCCAATCAGGGCACATGCCTGGGTTGCAGGCCAGTTCCCAACAGGGGACACATGAGAGGCAACCAAACATTGATATTTCTCTCCCTCTCTCCTTCCCTTCCCCTCTAAAGATAAATAAATAAAAATCTAAAAAAATTTTAAAGAAGAATTAACATCATTAAAATATACATACTATCTAAAGATTCCATACTACCTATAGAATCAACAAAATTCCTATTAAAATATCAATAGCATATTTCATACATCTAGAAAAAATCCAAAAATGTATTTGGAACCAAAAACCACCCCAAAGTGCCTCAGCAACCTTGAGAAAAAGAACAAACTTGAAGGTAACACAATACCTGATATGAAACTCTACAAGGCCATGATAGTCAAAACAGCCTGGCACTGGCATAAGAACAGGCCTATAGATCAATGGAACAGAACAGAAAGCCCAAAAGTCAACCATGGCTGTCTGACACAGGAGGCAAGACCATAAAATGGACTAAAAACAGTCTCTTCAACAAATGGTCTTGGGAAAATTGCCCACGTAAATGAAAAAATGAAACTGGACTATCAACTTACACTATACACAAGAATAAATTCAAAATAAATAAATGACTTAAATGTAAGTAAAAAAAACATACGAATCCTAGAAGAAAACATAGGCAGCAAAATCTCAGACAAGTCTTATAACAATATTTTGCCAATATGTCTCTTAGGGTAAGGGAAACAAAGAAAAAAATAAACAAATGCAGCTATTTAATACTTCAAACTAAAAAGCTTCTGCACAGCAAAAGAAACCAACAACAAAATAAAAAGGGAATCCACTGTAGGGGAAAACATATTTACCAATGATACATTTGAAAAGGGGGTAATTTCCAAAACATATAAAGAACTTAACACAGATCAACACCAGGAAGACAAACAATACAATTGAAAAATGGACAAAGGACCTGAGTAGACACTTCTCCAAAGAGGACATAAAGATATGAAATAAACATATGAAAAAAATCATCCGTGTCATTAATCATCAGAAAGATGCAAATTAAAACCACAATGACATATGGCTCACACCTGCCAGAATGCCTACCAACAATAAGTCAACAGACAAGTGCTGGCAAGGATGTGGAGAAAAGGGAACCCTAGTGCACTGCTGGGGGGAATGCAGACTGGCACAGCCACTGTGGAAAACAGTATGGAGTTGTCCACAGCAGCTGTGGAAAAATGGAAGAATGGAACTGCCTTTTCACCCAGACATCCTACTTCTGGGAATATATTTTAAGAATCCTGAAATGCCAATTCAAAAGAATATGGGTACCCTTAACTCATAGCAGTATTATTTACATTAGCCAAGATCTGGAAACAGCTCAACTGCCCATCAGTAGATGAGTAGATTAAAAGGTGTGGTACATTTATACAATGGAATACTATGCAGACATAAAAAGACAGAATTATTATCTTTTTTACAGAATGGAGAATGGATGACCTGGACACTATTATGCTAAGTGAAAAAAGCCAGTCAGAGAAAGACAAATACTGTATAATCTCACTTATATGTGGAATGTAATTAACAAAATAAACTGATGAATAAAATAGAAACAGAGACATGGACACATGAACAGGCTGACAGCTATCAGCAGGGAGGACTGACTGGATGAAAGGTGAAGGGATTAGCCAAGGAACATGTACGCACTGCCCAAATGCAGACAACAGACAGGTGATTGACAGAGGGAAGGGGTTTTAGAGGTTGGGTGGATATGGCAAAGTGGGGAAAAAAGGGGACATCTGAATTAGTGTCAACAACAAAACTAAAGGGAAAAAAAGAATATCAGACAACCAAAAAAGAGAAAATAAAAATAAATTTAAACAAACAAAAATAACACGAAAGAAACTCAGGCCTTGACTGGGTACTCAGTTGGTAGGGGCGCTTTCCCAAATACCGAAAGGTTGCCAGTTCAATTCCCTTTACAGCACATTGTTTGCTTGCTGGTCCATTCCCCAGTCAGGGTACACAAGGGAGGCAACTGCTGGATGATACTTTCTCACATTGATGTTTCTTTTCCTCTTCCCTTTTCACTCTGTCTCTCTCTCTCCTCCTCCCCTCCTCTCTAAAAACAGTGAAAGTATCTTCCTATGAGAAAAACAAACCTAAGAAAAAATAACAAAAAAAAAAGAATACCAAATAATAGTTAAAGTGTAAGGTAAATCTGCATATACTAAGATACAAATAATTTAAGTCATATTGTTAGTTGGAAAAAAACAAATTACAAAAGAATATGTATGGTATAATGGCATTATATAGATAAAAAAACCACAAAAATCCCTATATTTATGGGGGATACACACTTCAAATCTATAAAAGCTCATATGAGGGAGGGGAGCAATAGGGTATGAAAAAGAAGATTTGAAGGACTTCTGGCCGACATGGAGGCATAGGTGGAAACACTGTGCCTCCTCGGACTACCAATTTTAAAAACAACAAAGTTTTATTAACAAAAACGCAACCAAACACAGACAATTGAACTATGCGGAAATCCGACAACAACAAACCTTTCAGCCAGACTGGTAAGAGGGGTGGAACCAGCGCCTGGGAAGTGGGGTTGCACAGGAAAACTCAGGAAGACAGACCCAGGGAGGCAGTTGGCAGATCCCAGGTGTGGGGTTGCGACAGGCAGACCCAGTGAGAGTGCAAGGCAGCAGGCTAACCGCCGGTCACACATTCACGCGCAGATAAACCCAGTGAAGGAGCAAGCAGTGAGACTGACAATGCAGGCCCCAGTGGTGGGAAGCAACAGAGGGGACCAGTATGCCCCTCTTTGACCCCGCCCCCACATACAGCATCACAACCCAGAAACTGAGTTGCCCTGCCCTGGTGAACACCTAGGGCTCTGCCCTTCATACATAACAGGCGCGAACAGACAAAAACATTATGGCTCAAGAAGAATCCAAAGCCCCAAAGCCAATAACTCTAAGTGAACATGGAACAGCCAACCTATCAGATGCACAATTCAAAACACTGGTGATCAGGATGCTCACAGAACTGGTTCATTTTAGTCACAAATGAGAGGAACAAACGAGAGCTATCTAATTGAAATGAAGGGAAATGCACAGGAAACCAATAGTGATGGAAAAGAAACTGGGACTCAGATCAAGGGAGTGGACCAGAAGGGAAAAAAATGACCAAACAGAAAGGTATCAAGAAACAAGAATTCAAAAAAATGAGGAGAGGCTTAGGAACCTCCAGGACATCTTTAAATGTTCCAACATCGAATTACAGGGGTACCAGAAGGGTAAGAGGAAGAGCGACAAATGGAAAACTTATTTGAACAAATAATAAAGGAGAACTTCCCAAATCTGGCAAAGGAAATAGACTTCCAGGAAATCCAGGAAGATCAGAGAGTCCCAAAGCAGTAGGACCCAAGAAGGAACATGCCAAGGCACATCATAATTGCATTAGCCAAGATTAAAAAGAAGGAGAGAATCCTAGAAGCAGCAAGAGATAAGGGGACAGTCACCTACAAAGGAGTGCCCATTAGACTGCCAGCTGATTTCTCAAAAGAGACCTTACAGGCAAGAAGGGGCTGGAAAGAAGTATTCCAAGTCATGAAATCCAAAGACCTACAGCCAAGACTGCTTTATCCAGCTAAACTTTCGTTTAGAATGGAAGGGCAGATAAAGTGCTTCTCAGATAAGGTCAAATTCAAGGAATTCATCATCACCAAGCCCTGATTGTATGAAATGTTTAAGGGACTTATCTAAGAAAAAGAAAATAAAAAACATGAACAGTGAAAGGGCAGCAAACTCACAATTACTAACAACCACACCTAAAACGAAAGCAAACCAAGAGGACAGCTAGATCAGGAGCAGAACCATAGAAATGAAGAACACGTGGAGGGTTAGCAAGAGGGGAGTGGGAGGAGGAGAAGGGGGGAGAAGGTACAGAGAATAAGTAGCAAAGACAGTACGTAGAAAATAGACAGGGGGGAGGGCAATAAGAGTATGGGAAATATAGAATCTAAAGAACTTGAGACACGTGGACATAAACTAAAGTGGGTGAATGGTAGGGGAGGGGTTGTGAAGGGCAGAGGGGAATGAAGAGGGGAAATAGGACAGCTGTAATAGCATAATCAATAAAATATATTAAAAAAAGAAAAGAAGACTTGAGTGCTCTTGCTTTCTCTGGTTTTTGTGTTTTTAAATAAGAAGTCTATATACATATATCACATGAGTGTTTTTTGAAAAATGGATGGCATTATAAAAAAACAATATACTTAGGCAAATAAGAGCTTAAAAAATTCTGAGTTGGAATAAAGAAAGTATTTACATGGGCAAAAAGTTTAACACCTCACATTGCACAAACAGCTACCAATAAGTGAAAAATAATAATTGCAAATAGCATTTTGATCTTTTGTTTGTTTTGTCTAAGTCATCTTGAATTGTACTGTACTGTATGTTACTTTTTAAAAAATAATAATTCACTTAAGCTGCATTAGTATTTAGACAGTATTGGTGATACGGAGCATTTTACAGAGGGTAAAACTGAGAGTTGAAGGAAGTGTGTGAGTCCTGAGCTCATGTACATCTGGGCAAATTTGTAGCCCACCAGGTTTCTGCTGTACCACATGACCCCTCTCCCCGCCACATTGTGATCTTTCATTTCTTGGTGAAAAATGGCAAGGATAACTCACTGAGTTGAAAGCATAAGACTTTCCTCCAAAGAGCCTGTTGGCAGTTCTAAGCAAGTACTGTGTGCCCGTCCTGTTAACTTCGGTGAGAAGTGACTGGAAACCCTGGTGGACATCTTCACCTGCACCTCCGCTTTTACTTAAAGAAAGTGCCTAAAATAAAAAACAGAATAAAAATGTTCAACTTCAGCATGCTTGGACTTCAGGAAACTGGATACAACACTAAACTCTGCCTAAGAATTGTTCAGATCCTCACTAACGCTTAAAAGAAGATTCATTCCATTAAAGACAGAAAGTAACCCTAAAGCCACTCGATCTTTATAATACTTCCTGCATGGAGTCAGAGCCCTGTCTGCACTGGCAGGAGAAGAAAAGGCCCCTCGCAAACCCAGCTTCTGGGTGCTCAATACCTGTAATCTGTCTCAAAATAAGGCTTTTCATTCTAGTAAAGACAGGCCACCCTGACACTGAAGATGCAGCCTCTCCCCTCGTCCTGGGTGCAGACTGGTCCTGTGATGGCTCTAACCACAGAATGCAAGAGAAGTGACACTGGGCCTTGAAAGACCTGGCAGCTTCACAGTCCTTCTCCTGCACCCCAGCCACCACACTGTAAGGAAGTTCAAGCTGTCCCGTGGAAGTCGGGTAGAAAGCCCTGGAGAGCAGCACCTCAGGGGGAGAGCTACTTGTAGAATGGCAGCCTCAGCCAACAGCCAGCCCGAGGCCCCAGACACGTGACAGAGGCCTTTCTTGGACCATGAGTGATCCCAGATGGCACCCTGGGGTCAGGCCACAAAATCTGAAAAGCAATCAACCATTGTCATTTGGTTTCTCAGCCACAGAAGATCCATGCAGCAATCTAGACATGGAGTTGTACCATAACAAACCTAAAGTGAGTCTGGCCCTTGCTTCCAACCTGGGCAGCTGACAGAGGCTGAATGAAAGGGGTCAGGAGACGGTGAGTAGAGGCTAGGAGGGCAGTGCAGACATTCCTACCAAAGGCTGGAGAAAGGAAGATCATGCACGTACCGGCAGAAGAACGGGACAGACTGTCACCTGCAATGAAGGGAGAGGTTGTATGTTTTGCCAATCAATCATGAATCTGGTTAAAGAGATGTTCCAAAACATGTGGGTTTTTTTTAGCTCCTAGGGTTAAAGTATGGGAACTTAAGCATGAGCTAAAGAAAAAATTGTTTCATTTTCAAGCAGATTTAAAAGAAACATTTCCAATGTAGGACTTGCTGGGGAGAAAATAAAAATGTTTCTAATGTTTCTTATTCCCAGCCTCTCCAGCAGGCAAATGATTCTAAAAATGAGAAGTGATCTCAGGGCAATAGTCAAATCGAAGGCACGGACCCAAAGGGCAAGATAAACATCTGCTTTGTGAAAACCTTAGAAAAATTAAGGAAATGCCTCACAGTCCCTCTTGCTAAGCAAACAGGCCTTCTGAGCATCTTAAGGACATTGGCCCCCAGCACGGAGTCCTGCCTCAAACAGGTACTAGACATGTGCTTTTGTCTGATGAAGCAGATTTAAGTTATACAGAAATCCCACAACTGTTTAGAATACCTGCTGACACCTTTTCTTAGACTTCCAGCCTCCAGAACTGGGAGAAAATAATTTTCTGGGGCTTTTTCAATGTGTTTTTCTGAAAGATTTTATTTATTTATTTATTTTTAGAGAAAGAGAGAGAAAGAGAGGGAGAGAAACATCAATGTTTAGTGGGTTGCCTCTTGTGCACCCCTACTGGGAACCTGGCCCCCAAACCTGGCATGTGCCCTGACTGGGAATTGAACTGGCAATCTGTTGGTTCACAGGCTGGTGTTCAATCCACTGAACAAAACCAGCCAGGGCACATTCTCTTGTTCAGACCACTTAGTGTGTGGTACTTTGTTATGGCAGCTCTAGCAGTCTGAGACACCTCCCTTTACAACATGTGAAGGGCATGTCCACTGCATATTGTCACCACTGCATATTGGGAGGTGAAGGGGCAATAATTTTTCTGTAGTTCACAAAGCCCTGCACCCAGGAACCACACTGAGTAGCCCAATACTCCTCTTCCTCCCAAATTTCAAGCCTGAGTATGGTCCCATGATGATATTAGACTCTGTGGTCTTGGGAGGGTTAAGTGTATCTATGCAAGGGCTATACAATATGCATATATACCTATGCAAGGGCTGTGAACCACTAGGACCCAGAAGGTAGACCCTGGCTCTCAGGGAGGAGCCCCAGTGAGCTGTGTCTTCAGCGTTCATGCCCTGTACAGCCCCTCTGGGGGCCAACTCTGGCCCTGTGACTGGCTTAAGTGAGTAGGGCATGAGAATATGTGACAGAACACAGGCTTGATAAGTACTTACACATTTAAGCTTCTACTCTTGTAAGCTACACACTGTCCTATGAAGAAGCCCAAGTACACTACCAAAGAGACACCATGTGTGGGAGGCCTAGGGATGGAGGCAGCCCACAGAGGAGGCCACCTGGATGGAAGAGGCCCGAGGCCCCACACCACTGACTCAGCAGAACCAAGCAGAACAGAAGCACCACCCAATCCATCCAGAGTAAATCTTCATCTTAAGTGCTATGTTTCAGGTGGTACTTACTCAACGACAAATAACTGAAACACCACTGAAAGGTTTTACAGTTAAATAAGAAAATTAAAATAAATTGTTTTTATTTATTTATTTATTTATTTATTTATTTATTTATTTATCTGTAGAGGGGAAGGGAAGGAGAGAAGGAGAGAAATATCAATGTATGGTTGCCTCTTGTGAGTCCCCTGCTGGGAACTGGCCTGCAACCCAAGCATGTGCCCTGACTGGGAATCGACCATGATTGTGTGGTTCGCAGGCCCTTGATCAATCCACTGAGCTACACCAGCCAGGGCAGAAAATTAAAATAAATTTTTTAACAATTGAAAAGCATTTGCTAATACCCGAAGGCTACCAGAGGACTCACCCTGGACCTTGTGACTTTGAATCTACTCACAAACTCCTAGACAAACCATTACCAGGGGGTGGTAAAACCACTCGTTCCCCAGACTAGAGGGTTCCACTCCATCCCTAAGAGATCAGGGGTGCTCACCCCAGGGCACTTGCACAGGGCTAACATGTCCCTCCCTGGCAACATTTTACCCACAGCCTCGAAACACTACCAGAGAGTAAGTCTTTTGGGATTTGAAAGGTGGAAGAACAGTTAACTGACAAACTAATAGTGTTTACTGTTGTCAGAAATGGCGTCTGACACGTACCTGGACCATCTGGGCAGCGGTGTTTCCCTTTGCCCCCAGGAGGACCATGGCCAGGGCAGAGGAGATGCTCATGGGAGAGAAAAACACATTTTTTGAGTTGTCTTCACCCAGCTTTCTCAACAGCCTTAAGGCAAAAGTACCGTTTGCTTCCGACACAGCGTCCATGATGGTAAGTCTGAAACAATGGACTTAAAATCAGTATTGCATAACCATAGGTTTACACATTGACTGCAACTCACTCTGTTCATAGTTACCACTGACACTTTGGGTCAATCAGCAAATATGTGAAGATCCAAAACTCTATTTCTTTGGGGCAAACCTCAAAATTATTTTGGGTGTTTCTAATATTAGGTAAAAAGAAGAGGAAAGTTCAGTTTATAATATGATCCTGGTTTGTGGGAGGAAGGCAGAGGACTTGTACCTGCACACTTATCTGTGAGCCCAGAGAAAATGGAGAAAGACACACACTCAGCCACTTGCCCTAGTCAGCTTCCCAGGGGAGAGATCAGTAAAGGAGTTATGCACTTTTGGTTCTGGTTCTGTATTGTTTGGTGTGTCGTATGGGCTTACAAGCATTACTTTATAATTTAAAAATCATTCCTAAGACAAATCCAATCACAATGTAACATAAGAAAAGATGGTTGAATGTTTTTATAATGCAGAAGAAAAGACTCCATTTTAGGGTACCCTGAAGTCTTAAGATAAAAGAGATGCAAGCCACTGTAAAAGAAATGACAGTAGCTACAGATTAAGGGGGTGGGAGAAGCTAAAGCAGGGCCAGCTCTGGGGTAGGCACAGAGTCAGCAAGAAAGTGTCTGCACCTGCAGAGTAGCTGTGGACTGGCAAGTTCATGTGTGAAGAGCAAGTCAAGGCTCCTGAGGTCCAGATAGCAGAGGCTCCTGGGATTTGATGGCTCCTGCCTATTATCTCTTTTGGCTAGTTTTGGAAATTGCCACTCAGAAATCAATCCTAAATCCCAACACAGGATACACAGCAGAATGAGCAGCTTTTTGTCAGAGCTGGTCCACAGCTATGAACAGGCCAAGTGTTCTGTCTCCCTCACCCAATGACTGCTGTCATTTTAATTTAGAACATCTCAAAATTTCTCATCACAAGCTAAGGAGAAAGACATGCTCTACTCGGGGCCAATGCCCCATGTCTGGACTGCTACCCTGAAAGTCATCACTCAAGACAGAGCCTGAAGGGTGTGTCCAGGAGGAACCAGTAGAGAGGACAAAGGCAGGGAAGGGCCTGCCACTCAGGAGTTGCAGACACAGCAGAGCAGGCCCTGGAGGAGGGGTCTCTGAGGGAACAGAATCTCTCAAAACATTTACCAAACTAGTATTTCCCAGTGGGGAAATGACTCATCTGAGCAGTGAGTGGGAACCTACAGAACAAGAAAAGGGGAAAGCAGGAGCAGCAGTTTAGGGGCATGAAGGGAGGTATCTAACTGAAAGACCTGTGAAGACTGCAGAGCTAACCCATTCTTCCCCAGCAGGCCTTTCATTTGTAACTGCCATCACCACCGATTAACATAATGGCCCCCAAACTATGAAGAAGACCAAGGTTTTGCCACCTGGAAAGGAAGCTAGCTGCCTTTTGGGGTATTAACTTTAAGGTGATTATTAAGAAACAAGACTCGAAAAGAACCTTTGACCTTCCCCCTTTTCTACCTAAGAGATGCAGAGGGAAACTGCATCTTCAGGAAGGAAACCAAGGAGGTTCACTTCAGCCTAACTTGAATTAAGAACGACATATCAGGAAGGCACCAAACAGGGGCCTGGTAGCCAGGTCACCCCACGTCCCCTTGAGGCAAAAATCTGCCTGCCATGTGTGTTTGGCTGCTGCTCAATGACCTGTAAGTGGCCCTTTCCCACTGCTGAAATCTAAGAACCCATTCCCCTACCCCTTCTTCTTTGTCCAGAATGAAAATATATACAAAATTTTGCCTCATTGTCTTTGGAATTTTCATGCTTCTGTGAATTCCCCATGTGCTTGTATTAAAATTTGATTTTCTCCTGTTAATCTGTCTCTGTTCATTGGATTATTAGCCCAGCTAGAAGAACTTAGAAGGTGGAATAAAAAGTATTATTTTTCACCCCTCATAGCTGAATAAGGTGTCCCCATTAATATCCATAGAACCTGTAATTCTTCATTTGTATAGCAAAAGAGAATGCAGATGTGATCACATTAAGGACTTTGAGGTGAGATTATCTCTGACATAGGGAAGATCATTCAAGTGGTCCCGAAATGTCACCACATGAATCCTCACAAGAGGGAGGCAGAGGGAAATTACACTGAAGAACAAAGCACTGTGAAGACTGAAGTAAGATGCCACCCCACTGACTGGGAAACTCCAGGGAAGGGAGAGAACCAACAAGTGCAAGGAACGCAGCTCTGCGAGCTGTAAATTCAAGGAGATAAATTCTCCTCTTCAGTCTCTAGAGGGAGCTCGGCCCTGCGTGCCAACACCTCAATTCCACTCAGTGAAACCTGTTTCAAACTTCTCTGGTCTTCAGCACTAGGAGAGAACAAGCAAATTGAGTTTGTGGAAATTTCTCACAGGAGCCACTGGACACTATATAGTGAATATAACTGATACATTTGTTTACTGTCCTTGTTTAAACATTGTGTTTTCAAACTCTTCTTTATTCGTTACACAGAACATTGGGGCACTGACTATATCTGGTTTGCTGAGACTCATACGTATCTTAGATCACTACGCTATTTTGCCGCGTAGGAGGAACTCCCACGTATAATGCGCACTCGCATTTTTTGCCCAAACTTTCAGGAAAAAAAATCTTTTGCCTTAATTTTTTCAGTTAGTTCTTTATTTATATTTAGAAACAAACCGATGATCGTATTCTAGGATATTATTTTACATACAGATATTGTTATTGCTTTCTGGAGTTACACTTTTAACACATAAGCATAAATGAAAGAATTTAAAACATTTTAATAGGTATGGAATTAGTGTTACCCATGCAAAATGCACATCTTCATTTTTCCCTCAAAAATGTGGGCAAAAGCTCTGGCTGGTATGGCTCAGTGGATTGAGAGCAGGCCTGCCAATCAAAGGGTCACTGGTTTGATCCCCAGTCAGAGCACATGCCTGGGTTGCTGGGCGTGCAGGCAGAGGGTGTGTGAGAGGCAGCCACACACTGATGTTTCTCTCCCATTCTCTCTCACTTCCCTCTCTCTAAAAATAAGTAAAAGGAATGTTTAAAAATTAAAAAAGGCAAAAATTTGGGCAAAAAATCTGTGCATTACACACAACAAAATACAGGTAATTTTTCATGACAATACAATGGATCGTATCCATTATTAAAATGCTTCTTTGTAGAACTGATGCTTTGATGATACAGAAATTCAGGATTTTGCAGAGCCCTGGAAAATAGTGATATAAATAAAAGTAGACATTATACAAAACTGATGCAGAATTACATGTATTTTTGGTTATCTGGATTTAATACCAGGAAAAGCTGCCTGTATATCAATTTTCAGAAAAACAGCTGGTAAAACTGT
>NW_028082637.1:0-550 GCF_014824575.4 Sturnira hondurensis
GTCTGGCCAAGGGCCCCACCTGCCAGGGCAGGGCCCCCACCCCCACAGGCAGGGCCTGCCCCACAAGGGGCTCTGCGGCCTCCCGCTGTCTCCCGCTGTCGCAGCTCCTCCTGGGACCCCTGTTCCTCTCCGCCCAGGCTGGAGCGCTTCCACGTCAGTGGGAGCGGGGCGTGGACCAGGTCCCGCCCCTCCTCCCGGGCACGTGGGGCGCCCTCTGCAAGGGGCAGCTGCCCAACAGGCTCGGGTGCTGCGCGCAGCTCGTCCTCATTTCCAGGGCACAGGGTCCTCTTCTCCCAACCTGTCACGGAGGACAGTGACACCCTGGTCAGGAGGGGAGGCGCCAGCGCTCCCTCGGTGCTGGCTTCCGGAGCCCAGCACAAGCAATGTGGGAAAGGACCCCCAAAGAGCTGTGGGCGAAGGGGTTTCTGCAAGGCAGGGCCCCGCGTCCGCCGCAGGCAGTGAGGCTTACCCCTGCCTGGTCCCGCTGAGCCTGCACCCCCCAGCTTCTGCTTCAGCTCCTGGTTCATCCACATATGGCGGCCCAGCTCCC
>NW_028082638.1:0-1391 GCF_014824575.4 Sturnira hondurensis
CATCTCCTTCCCCCAACCAAAGGGCCCTCCAGGCAAACCCAGACCCTGTCCCCCCTCCTCACACTGCTTCTCCTGGGTTCCCACACACCCCTGGCCCCTGACCCCGGGGGCCAGTTGTGCAAGCTGCCCCTCTGCCTTCTGCTTTGCCTGGCTCACTTCCTTCAGTCTTCAAATCTCAGGGGGGGCGTCACTAAACACCATCCCTGTCCTCTGGGCCCAGAGCACCCCTCTGCCATCAGAAGGCTCACCCCGTTTTTTGTCACCTCCTGTCCCATGTCCTCTCCCCCTCTGGCCTGGAAGCTGCTAGAACACAGGGCAGGTCTGCCTCCATTACATCTAGTTCCCTGGTGCCCAGTGCTGTGTCTGCCATCTGGTGGGCAGGGGGTGGG
Source organism: Sturnira hondurensis (assembly GCF_014824575.4). NCBI lineage: Eukaryota > Metazoa > Chordata > Mammalia > Chiroptera > Phyllostomidae > Sturnira > Sturnira hondurensis. Next base: position 390 of record NW_028082638.1, read on the forward strand.
GATGCTCTCGGAGTGAATGAATGAAGGAGTAATCATGTAAACAAAGGTATTTGCTCTTCTTTTCCAAAATGTCCTGTCTTACTCTCTTAGTTAAACCCTCCAGAGCCATGCTGATCAATAGTGGTGAGAGAGGGCACCATACCCTGTCCTTGATTCGCTGGAAGTGACCTCAGCATTTTTTCCATTTAGCTAAACATTTGATCTTGGTTCTTAGTAAATAGTCTTTATCATGTTTAAGTAGTTTTTATTCACACTCAACAACTTCTCAGAGGAGAAAAATAATGTGTACTTGTCAGATACATGGGTAGAACTCCCAGATATCTATGAAATTGGTTACATAAATGGCAAAGCATAAATCGTATTTTATTTTCTCTGCAACAGTATGAAACTCATAAATTATTTGTGGTTAGAAAGTGTAAAACGACAGAAACCTTGGGCCATTCTGGAAGCACCTAAATCCACCATCTTGTAGAGAGAACCCCACAGCCACACACCCCAAGCATTTTGTTTTTTTATTATTGTTTAAAACTTCTTAGTTCCATTTGGTCCTAGTTCTTCACGCTGGGTTCCATTTCTAGAACTGCAGTACCAGATTACCACCAACGTGGCTGTTTAAAACAACAGAATCAGACTCCCCAACAGTTCTGGGGAATCCCAAACCAAGGGACCCGCAGTGACACAGGCCCTGAGTATTTTAGACACCCTTCGGATTTGCTGGCCTCGGGGCTCAGGGGCCCAAAGACCACCCGCACAGTGGGCCTCCAGTCCAGGGGAGTGGCAAGCGGAGGTGAAGAGAGGGGACGTGAGCGCCAGGTGGGATGTAGCACAGGGGGACACAGGGAAGCTGCGGGTGTCCCAGGCAAGGGTGGAGGCTTAGAGAGGAGAGGATGAAGGAGGCCAGACACCACATGACAGAGACGGGACAGAATCTGGTTCTCTGCAGCTGTCCCACCTGTTGTCTGCCCGGTGCTGTTACGTTGGTGTGTAACCTCACTTACCCCT
>NW_028082639.1:0-1837 GCF_014824575.4 Sturnira hondurensis
CCTTTTATCTCATACAGTCAGTGTATGAGACTCTGGTTTCATACTTGAGTTGTATGAGGTAGGTTCACAATGAGTCACCAGGTAGGGACTAGTTGTATTCACCAGACTGATACAGGTTCAAATTCAGTGCCAGTGGTGGTTTGGAGGCCACTCAGCAAATGTCCCCTGGTATACTAAGTCTAGCTGCCATATTCTGGGTGCTTGCAATCTTTGCGTTAGTCCGTGGTCTCAGGGGGGGATCAGGCTGAGGTTAGCAGAGTTTAAAGGTTCAGGATCATGATTTCTAAAGATGTTCTGTCACTGTATTTTGGTTTTAATTTTCTGCATCCCCTTGAGTTAATTTGTCCCTTTGTAAATTTTAAAGACTGTGGTTGAAGTCCCGTTGTATCCATTTTGCCCCCACCATTCTCCCCACCCCAGCCATCTCCTCTCCCAGTTCTTGATCCAGCCCTTCTTGGTTTTGTGCATGTGTCCACTAGAATGCTCTATCTAATGAAGATTATGATAAAACATATAAAAATAACACTTAAATTTATATATGAACATTTCTTGTTTTAACATTTTTAAAGATTTTATTTATTTATTTTTATACAAAGGGAAAGGGGGTGAGAAAGAGAGGGAGAGAAACATTAATGTGTGGTTGCCTCTTCCATCTACCTGGCTGGGGATCTGGCCAACAGCACAGGCATGTGCCCTGACTATTAATAAAACTGGTGACCCTTTGGTTCACAGCTCATGTTAAATCCATTGAGCTATACCAACCAAGGCTATATTTGAATAATTCTATCTGCAATGTAGTTTATATACCTTCTCATTTAATCTAGTCCTACCTTACTTCATCTATTCTACATAAGAAAATTATAGTTTAAGGAGCTTAAGCAATCTCCAAGATTACTGTAAAATTTGTACATGAACATTAACCTTCCTTTCTGATATTTCATATTTTTGGCTTGCATAATTCACTAATGTCTGGAATTTATTCTTTCTTCTGCTCTTCTTTCCTTTCTGGGAGATTTTCAGGACTTCTCTGTTCTTCTCCCACATTACTCTGTTGTTATCAAAGGGTTCTGTCTTTTGCCTGCTTCTCTTCTGACTCTACAAGAATTTAACACAAGCTCATTTCTTAGTTAAATAAAGAAATGTTGTGGATTATGTCATATACTGTGCGGCACACATTCATTGTAGGAGGAGTGGAAAAAGGAAGAGCAGAAAAGGAAGGAGAAAATGGAGAAAAATGAGAAAGAAAAATAACAGGGAAGAAGAGGAGATATGGAATCCAGCATAAATATCATCATAGATACTCATTCAGAGACTGCATAGTCATGCCACCAATTTAAAACCACATTTGTGTTGTGCCAGTCACTCTTTATTGATTGTTCTCTTGAATGAAAGACCCTGGCATTTTCATAGAGTGTGGTGTCTAGTTATAGCAAATATGATACCTGTATTACTTAGTTATACAATAACAGCACAAGTTCTGGCCCATCAATATTCTTAGTTGACCTATTCCTGGAGGATAAAACCGGGAGAAACACCCAAAAGTACTCCTGCGTTTAGAGTCCACTCTTCTTGATTCCTCCTGTCACATATAATCCTCACACTTCCTGACATTTTGAAGGATAAAATGATGTGTGGAAGAATGCCTATACTTTTGTGTACCTACCTGAATTATGGATAAGTTCAATTAAATGTAGGTTTAAATTCTATATCTTCTCATTTTTCTATTTTTATTACCTTGGCAGGCTTTTATTTTCTTTTCTTTTGGTAATGCCTTTGAATCATTAATTCACATATTGTTCAGTAGGCTGTGAATACCATCGACCTATAAGAATACTGA
>NW_028082640.1:0-1147 GCF_014824575.4 Sturnira hondurensis
TGGGCTAGAGGGGGGGGGGCAGTGAAGGCCCCGAGGAGCAGACTTGGAGTCGGGGCCTTCACAGCTGGACTTGGCGGGGCGGGGATCAACCTCGGGGATCCGGGGCCCCGAGGCTGCATTGCAGCCCTGTTTCAGGAGCTGGGGACAAGCTGTGGGAGGTGATGCACTGGCCCCGTGGTGACCTGCCGTAGCTGGATTAAAGAAAGCCCACTCGTGTGTTTACAGACAGCAGAGCGGGGAGGAGAACCCGCTTTCGTTCCTGGCAGGACCGCTCGCCCCTCGCACCCAACCGCCGCAGTGCAGCTGTGTGCGTGTCTCAGGGGGACGCAGACCCCCTCTCTCAAGGCCCCATTTTAGTTAGCGCCACTCTGCACAGCCCTCCAAAATGTCACCTCCTTCCCGTGCTCAGGGCCACTCATCTGATCTGTGGGCTGAGGAACCAAGTGCACGGCCACTGGCAGCAAGGTCAGCAGCTGCGTGGGAATCCCAGCAGTTTGGAAAAGGGCCAGAGGAGAGCGGACCCAAACTCTGGTGCCAGAGACCAGAGAGGAGGCGCGGCTCTGTGTCTGACCGAGTCTCAGTGGATGCAGGGTGTTCCGGTCTAGTTTTGCGGGAGGGAGGGGAGTGCACTTGGGGACTTGGACACTGAAGACATGCTGTGCGACCCCTCGGAGAGGACACCTGCTTGGAGAAGGCAGGGACAGGCTGGGACTGTGGTCTGAGTGTGTGGGGGGTAAGCATCTTCCAGAGCAGTGGCTGGCAGAGGGTCGCGTAACGGTTATGGAAGTGTTTGCCCCGAGTGCTAGGACTCGGATGCCGGACCGTGGTCTCGAAGGCCCCGCCCTCCCGTGGAAGGAAGTAAACAAACAGCTTTGGTCAACCTTGTATTTCTGACGTCACACCTCCAAGTGACGGCCATGCCCCCACCATCAGGATGGGTCTTCACATGTGGACACGACCCCGTTTCCATTTCCCAGGCTCTGAAGCCCCAGATGCAGAAGGACCACAGCTGCAAAACACGCAGAGTCGTGTCTCTGTCACTGGACCCGTCCCCGCCTGTCCTCTGACTCCTCCGGTCCCTCCTGCCCCTGACTGGGGACAGTCCACAGGAGGAAGCGGAGGGACCCTGTCGTTTTTGAGTGCGCTT
>NW_028082641.1:0-609 GCF_014824575.4 Sturnira hondurensis
CTCCAAGCTCTCATGCAGGCACCCTAACCTAGGAGACCTGCCTCCCAGTTACGTCTTGTGGGAGAAGTCCCTTTCTATCCCCCTGGTTCAGAGCATGGCCACAGCTATTTAACATATCTATGGAACCAGTTAAAGGTTATAGATATGTTAAATGGACATGCCAGAGCTTAGCTGAAAAGCCTTTGCTGTAACTCTCAAAAGCCAAACTCTCAATGGCCCTGCTCAATTTGTCACTTCCCCCAACTCACAGGTATTGGGGGGAAAGGGGTGAGGATATATTAATGTTTCCTGGACACCTTGAGTTCTGGACCTCATTCCAAATCCCTTTGTGGGACCCACCTCTCAGCTGTACTCTGTTACACTCATAGTTCTTTGTATGTTATCTATTGTTTGATCCTTACTGCCTGACAATGACTGATGAGCTTTACCTGTATATTCCTGCGCAAATTGAACCCGATATAAGCCTATTCAGAAAAAGGCTCTTGGCCCTTCTCCTTTGAGAGATTGGCCACCTTTCCTCCCGAAGCAGATCATGTCTTGGTAGAGTTATTCTCATTGGTGGGGGATGGGGCTGAGGGCTTCGAAGGGAGCCTGCCCCAACAGAAAACA
>NW_028082642.1:0-683 GCF_014824575.4 Sturnira hondurensis
AACCAAGACAAATCTCATCACACACCAGAGGACACATTCTGGGGAGAAGTCCCATGTTTGCAGGGAGTGCGGGCGAGGCTTTACCTGGAAGTCAGCTCTCATCAGACATCACAGGACGCACTCTGGGGAGAAGCCCTATGTTTGCAGGGAGTGTGGGCAAGGCTTTACCTGGAAGTTAGGTCTCATCACACACCAGAGGACACATTCTGGGGAGAAGCCCTATGTTTGCAAGGAATGCAGGCGAGGCTTTACACAGAGGTCACATCTCATCACACACCAGAGAACACACTCTGGGGAGAAGCCCTATGTTTGCAGGGAGTGTGGGCGAGGCTTTACCTGGAAGTCAGCTCTCATCACACACCAGAGGATGCATTCTGGGGAGAAGCCCTATGTTTGCATGGAGTGTGGGCGAGGCTTTACCTGGAAGTCAGCTCTCATCACACACCAGAGGTCCCATTCTGGGGAGAAGCCCTATGTTTGCAGGGAGTGCGGGAGAGGCTTTACACGGAACTCAGGTCTCATCATACACCAGAGGACACATTCTGGGGAGAAGCCCTATGTTTGCAGGGAGTGCGGGCGAGGCTTTACAGCCAAGACAAATCTCATCACACACCAGAGGACGCATTCTGGGGAGAAGCCCTATGTTTGCAGGGAGTGCGGGCGAGGCTTTATCTGGAAGTCAG
>NW_028082643.1:0-506 GCF_014824575.4 Sturnira hondurensis
AAGCTCCTACTCGCCTGCGCCCCTCACGCCGCCCCGCGAACCCACAGGGGTGGGCGCCCTCTGCCTGCGACTCGCCAGCCTGCTACGAGGAGTCCGTGCGCTCCGACCAGGCTGGCCGCCTGGGACTGCACACTGGGGAGAAATGCTTCACCCGCAGCGACCGCCTCTCCAAGCTACAGCGCTGCCACCACGGCTTGCACCGTCACTGCTGAGGCGCTCGAGACCCGCAGCCACTCGCCCAGCCACTTGCTGCCTATCAGCCTGGCCAGAGCCCGGCGTTCATCCTAGCCCTCGGCCCAGCCCCGGCTGGCCTGCAGGGCCCTGTGTAGCCCCCCTCGAGCTGGCCGGCCCAGAGCACCACATACTGTTGCCTGGACCATAAGCCCTACGCTTTTGGTCCAGGCAGTCTTCCAGCGATTCCCTGAGGACCCTTAGATGCCTGTGAGCTCCTCACGAGAGCTAGGAAGAGGCCTGAGACTGGGCTGAGGTCAGCTGCACCTTGAAGA
>NW_028082644.1:0-863 GCF_014824575.4 Sturnira hondurensis
GTATGGTTGCCTCTGGTGTGTCCCCTGCTGGGAACTGGCCTGCAACCCAGGCGTGTGCCCTGAGTGGGAATCGAACCGCGATCGTGTGGTTCTCAGGCCTGCTCTCAATCCACTGAGCTACACCAGCCAGGGCCCAGCTCATTTTTTAATTGGATTGTTTGTGTTCCTGTTACAGAACAGAGGTCCCCGGGGCGGGGGGGAGCGGCAATATTTGGCCCACTCATGGGTGCCAAAAACTGTTACAGAACAACAGAGCCCACTCCCCACTCAAGGACAGTATACTAATACCGTCTGGACCACCTACTGGGCTCATCTGTCCACCAGAGGGAAGACATCTCTCAATGCCAGAGATTTGTGAAAAGGAAAGGAAAGGTTTAGTTAAAGCTATACAGACTTAAAGTAGTGACCCAGTGTCCCCATTAAAATATCAAAGTCCTTTAGGATAACCACAGGCGCCCACCGCGCTTCCTTCTCCCCCTGCCCTAATTCCGGGTATCGTAACTCAAGAAAAGAAGCCAACGTCCGAGTTTCAGATTGCTGGCACTGTCAGCTGTGTCGCCCTCCAGGCAGGATCTCTAATTATTACAAAGTCAGGTGGCACCTTTTCATGGCCTACTGGTAAGAGTTCTTTCACCCTTTTTCCAGGCAAAATCTCTCCTGCCTCCCAAAGGGAGCACCCGAGAGCCACGTGGTTCTCTTTTACCAAAGCTGCAGGGGTCTGCACTCTGGTCAAAACCTAATGGTTCTTTCCTTCATATGGCTGTGGAGAGGGTAGTGTTGCCACTCTGGCAAATCTGAGTGGCGATTCTCTACTAAAGCTGCATGGTAATTCTCTGTACCCCCAGCTGCAGGGGTCCCCACTC
>NW_028082645.1:0-641 GCF_014824575.4 Sturnira hondurensis
CAGTGCTGTCTAAGAAATCCTGCCCTACAAGGTGGGAGAGCGATGAGAAAGAACGAGCCTGGGTCCCTGAATGACCTCATGGAACTGAGTTCCCATTAACCTGGACCAGTTGGACTGTTAAAATGTAAGCCTTGCCGTGGCTGGTGTGCCTCAGTGGACTGAGTGCCAGCCTGCGAACCAAAAGGTCACTGGTTTGATTCCCAATCAGGGCACGTGCCTGGGTTGTGGGCTAGGTCCCCAGTAGGGGGTGCACGAGAAGCAACCACACACTGATGTTTCTCTCCCTCTCTTTCTCTCTCCCTTTCCCTGTCTAAAAATAAATAAATAAAAGCTTTTTACCACACGATTGTGGTTCGATTCCCAGTCAGGGTACATGCCTGGGTTGCAGGCCAGTTCCCAGCAGAGGACTCACGAGAGGCAACCATACATTGATATTTCTCTCCTTCTCTCCTTCCCTTCCCCTCTAAAGATAAATAAATAAAATCTTTAAAAGAAAAGAAAATGATAAAATAAATAAATAAATAAAAGCTTAAAAAAAATTGAGCCTTTACATTTTGGGGTCTCCTCTGATAAGCACTTAGCCCTCTTCCCAGCCCATGTAAATGCTCAGAAGTGGCAGCTTTGGAAAAGGCAGAGTGAGA
>NW_028082646.1:0-1518 GCF_014824575.4 Sturnira hondurensis
TGTCTTCTCCCACAGAAGTCAGTATGGCTAGCCACATAAATGATTTTTTTTTTAACTCTCAGTATAGCCGCACCTTTGCTGTCAATCTGGGAAAAAGCAGGACCTGAGTCCGGGGAGTGGCCTCACTTGCATCAGGCCTTGACCACCTCAGGCCTTCACATCTGTAATCTCTCAGAGTTTCCATAGCATCTCACATGATCTGGTTTTGTCAGAGAGTAACTGGAGGCCTAAGGGGATTCAGAAATTTAGTCACGGTCACCAGGCCAGAAGTGAGGGTGGACAGAGTCAAACCAAGCAAATGTTTCAGGAGTCACTGCTATGCACAGCTTCCTGGAGTTGTCAAAAATGCAAACTCTGGGTTTGACTCCTGGATCACTATAGTCCGGTAACCTCAAGCCAAATAATTTAATATCCTTGTTTCTTAACTTTTACAAAACAACCAAGAATTATATACCTATCTTCCAAGATGTTGTTGGGATTTGATGTGATAATCCATACAAGTACTACAGTACCAGGAACATGGTGGATGATGAGGTTGTAATGGTAGATTTTTGAAGACCTTTTGAACAATGCTAAAGAGTTTCAGCTATGACCTGTTGATAGTCAGGAATCACTGAAAGTTTATAACTTGTCCAGGAGAGGCATGATGAGGTTTGTGTTTTTGAACAATGAGATTAAAAGCATTCTGGAGGATTTATGGGTGAGAGCAAGACCAGAAACAAGGACTCATGGTTGGAAGATTTTCTATGGTCTGCTCCAACGGGAATGCAAATTTGAAGGAGAGCCAGGTTGAAGAAATTGGAGAGCAGACCCCTAAATACCGTAGGGGGTGACTTGAAGGGATTGAGTTGCCAGTTTAATATGGAGGTAAGGAAGTAGTTACATGTGACTTTGAGGACTCTCATAGCCAGGTATATGGTGATATTGTTCACTTGAGATAGGAAGCATTAAGGGAGAAATGGATTTTGTGGTGGAAATAAAAAAGATACCTTGGGACATGCTAAATTTTAGATTTCCTACCAAAAATCTGAGAGAAAACATCTATCCGAAATTGGTTCAGGAGTTCAGAAGCTGCATCGGAGACATGGGTCTACATTGGGGATTTATGGAGAGGGTGGCAGTTGGACACCTGGCAGTACATGACCACCAGCTGGTCTTGATTCAGTAGTAAAATCACCATCCCACAATATGGCTCTTAGTAGGTGCTCAGTAAATCTTTTTGGAAGGAGGGACAGGAGATGGGAAGGGATTGGCCAGAAAGAGACTGTAGTGTCAGACTAGAAAGTGCCAAGAGAGCAGCAAGAGGGGCTGGGAGTGAGAGTCAGCAAAGGTGGGTGAGAAGGACACTCACGGGAGGCCATGAGCACCGAGCTCCATGGTGTAGCGTGCTTCTCAAAGTACCTCTATTTGTCTACATTGAACAAGATTTACAGATACCCTCAAGACCAGTGTTTCCCCCTTTGTTCACACCTCAGAAATAGTCTGAATACTGCTCTCTAGTCACTTCAGTGCAGGGAG
>NW_028082647.1:0-678 GCF_014824575.4 Sturnira hondurensis
CGGATGAACTTGCGATGACTTTAACCCATACAACAGGTCAGAAGTGACACTGCCAGACATGGGAAAGTAGATCGTAACGGCTCTGTAGCTTCCATCTTCGATGCTAGAATTCAGTACCTGGGGGCTCTCGGGCTACCATACTGGAGAAGGCCACCCGTTCCGGTTGACCATCCGAGCGGAGCCCCATCGAGTCATGGGGACGAAGAAGCCTTCGGATGACTCCAAGTCACTCCTGGCCATTTGAGTCTCTCCCGCGGAAGACGCAGCCATTGCTGAGCAGACAAGCCGCCATCTCTGTGCTCCATCTGAATTCCTTGCCGCAGTGTCTGTGAGAATGTTAAGTAGTTGCTGGCCACGCTAGTAAGTTTTGGGTGGTTTGTTACACAGCGGTACTTAGGCGGACACCCTTAGAGGGGCACCTGGCAGGCCTTTTGAGACGAAGCTTTCAAGGGTCGCTGGGAGTGGCCATGGCCTCTCCTCTGTTCGTGGGTCCGCAGCAGAGTGTGCAGGGGGCCTTCGCCTCTTCTTCCCCGAGAGGGTGCGTTTCTGAAGAGACCTAACAAGTCAGCTTTTCAACTGTCTTCCTCCCTGTGCAGAAACTCCCTCCGCCCCCGCTGCTAGCACAGCTTGGAAACAGATCCCCCCCCCCCCACCCACTGCACAGGGAGGGCCTCAGAG
>NW_028082648.1:0-724 GCF_014824575.4 Sturnira hondurensis
GTTGTTATCCTTCTTTCCATTGTGTGAGGAAGGGAAGCGTTTCTTCCTATGCGCCCATCTTGGCCAGAACTTTGAAAAATGTTGTTTGTAAGGATTACAATACTTTTTGTTCTCCCTACGCAATCTTTGCCTACTGCAAGGTCATGAAGAGAATGTGCTATGCTTTCTTTCAGAGTCTTTATAGATTTGTGAGTGCTGACTCATCTCATATTAATTTTGTGTATGTCTAGGTCAGCAAACCCATTGTGTAAAGAGAAAGGTGGTAAGTATTTTCTCTTTTCTGGCCCACATATTCAGCTCTGCCAATACCTTGCCATGTCAGCCCGAGACACTATGTAGATTATTGAGTAGGGTTAGGTTCCAATAAACTTGGTGTATGGAGGTTTAAATCTGAGTTTCATATGTTACAAAATATTATTTTTCCCACCCACTTATATAAACCCCAATAGTTATCTTCCAGGCCCTCAAAGAACCAGGAGAGGCCAGGCTTGGCTCACTTCTGCTTTATGGGGTGAGGTAAGCACTGAGGTTCATTAGTTTCCTTTATGGCTATGGGTTTTCCAGCACTACTGCTGCAATGACTATCCCCCCTTTCATGCAGCTCTTCGTGTTGGATCTATGGAGTGCAGTGTGCATGCATCTTTAACTTACTGCAGTCTGCCTCCAAAATGCTACTAACCCTAGATTTTTCACAGATGCCCTGGAATAGGGGAAGGGTGTTTGC
>NW_028082649.1:0-1731 GCF_014824575.4 Sturnira hondurensis
TCTGGATATTGACTTTGTATCCCGCTGTTTTGCCAAATTCATTTATTAGTTTCAGCAGGTTTTTGGTAGAGTCTATAGGATTTTCCATGTACACTATCATGTCATCTGCAAACAATGCCAGTTTTGTTTCCTCCCTTCCGATTTGGATGCCTTTTATTTCTTTTCTTGTCTCATCACTGTGGCTAGAACTTCCAATACTATATTGAATAGAAGTGGTGAAAGTGGACAACCTTGTCTTGTTCCTGATCTTAGTGGAAGAGATTTTAGTTTTTGCCCATTGAGTATGATATTGGCTGTAGGTTTTTCATATATGGCCTTTATTATATTGAGGAATGCTCCCTCAATTCCCATTTTTCTGAGTGCCTTTATCATAAATGAATGTTGTGCCTTATCAAAAGCTTTTTCTGCGTCTATTGATATGATCATGTGGTTTTTGTCTTTGCTTTTGTTTATGTTGATGTATTACATTTACTCATTTACAAATATTGAACCGTTCCTGCATCCCTGGGATGAATCCCACTTGGTCGTGGTGTATGATCTTTTTGATGTGTTGTTGCATGCGATTTGCCAATAATTTATTGAGAATTTTAGCGTCTATGTTCACCAGTGATATTGGCCTGAAGTTTTCTTTCTTTGTTGTGTCTCTATCTGCTTTTGGAATTAGGATGATGCTCACTTCATAAAAAGAGCTTGGGAGTTTCCCATCATTTTGGATTTTTTGGAATAGTCTGTGAAGAATAGGGGTTAGCTCTTCCTTAAATGCTTTGTAGAATTCTCCTGTGAAACCATCTGGTCCGGGGCTTTTGTGTGATGGGAATTTTTTGATTACTGCTTCAATTTCATTTGCTGTTATTGGTCTGTTCAGGCTTTCTAGTTCTTCTTCATTGAGTTTTGGAAGATTATATTTTTCTAGAAATTTGTCCATTTCACCTAGGCTTTCAAATTTCTTGGCATACAGTTCTTCCTTACAAATAGTAATTACAAATAGTAATTCCTTACAATCCCTTCTATTTCAGTGGTATCAGTTGTAATCTCTCCTCTTTCATTTGTGATTGTGTTTATTTGGGTCCTCTCTCTTCTTTTCTTAATAAGCCTACTTAAAAGGCTTGTCTATTTTGTTTATCTTTTCAAAAAACTAACTCTTGGATTCATTGATCCTTAGAATTGTGCTTTTAGTCTCTATGTCATTTAATTCTGCTCTGATCTTGGTTATTTCCTTCCTTCTACTTGCTCTGGGCTGTCTTTGTTGTTGTTCTTTGAGTTCTTGCAGGTGTAGGGTTAGGTTGTTTGTTTGAAATGTTTCTGTCTTCTTTAGGTAAGCCTGTATTACCATGAACTTCCCTCTCAGGAATGCCCTGGCTGTGTCCCATAAGTTTTGGGTTGTTGTGAGTTCATTTTCATTTGTTTCCAGAAACTTTTTGATGTCTTCCTTAATTTCAATCTTGACCCATTCTTTGTTTATTAGCATACAATTCAGTCTCCATGCTTTTGGGTGTTTTGTTTTTTTTTTTCCTGTGGGGTTGTTTTCTAATTTCAGTCCCTTGTGGTCAAAGAAAATGCTTGGTATGATTTCAATTTTCTTGAATTTGTTGAGGCTCATTTTGTGTCCTACCCTGTGATCTATCTTTGAAACTGTTCCATGTGCATTTGAAAAGAATGTGTATTTAGCTTCTTTGGGAAGAAGGGCTCTATATATATCAGTCAAGTCCATTTCATCTAGGGTGTTGTTTA
>NW_028082650.1:0-1130 GCF_014824575.4 Sturnira hondurensis
GTTACAGCACCTGCATGAGAGCTTGGACATGATTTGCTCCATGCCAGGAAAACACACCTGCCTGAACTTAGTATGGCAGCTGAGAAAAGCTGGAAAAGTATAGGAATGCTGGTAGGTGTAGCCTAGTGTGGGAGGTGTCAGAAATGAGGATGCATAATTTGGGGAAGATGGCGGCGGAGTAGGACAAAGGATTTCACTTCCCTTCACGCGCCAGAGAAAAACCAGGCTGCTCTGCAGAGGAGCACGGCGAACACCCAACAGGGACCCAGCATATGGGACGGCAGGACCCCAGAGAGCATAGCGAACACTGAATGACCAGAGGTTGAGGAGAGGAGACGGACCTCAGATCAGCAAGGTACGAGGGAACAGCACAGAGGCTGTGGGCCCTTCGCCGGTGGCGGCGCCAGGGTCCTGGCAGGGCAACAAGAACAACCCTATGAGAGAACTAGTCACCGGCATCCTCTCTAACCAGCAGGGTGCAGATTGGAAAACACCAGGAGAGATCGGTTTGCCTGTAGTGGCAGAGAGAGGAGTGGGCATTGGGAAGCAAACCGGAGAACTCTGATAACCCGTGGAGTCAGGCTATGTTTGCCAGTTTGGGGAACTGAGGGGCCCCAGCATTCCCAGTAGCCTGAGCCGGTGCTCCCACAGTCTCGGGGGTGATTCGGGATACGGTCAGTGCCCCTGGAAGAGCACCAGTCACCAGCTCCCTCCCTACCCAGCCGGGAGCAGGCTGAGAAGCACCGGAAGGCAGGCTATAGTTGCCGGCTTGGAGGTCTGGGTGGCGTGCATTCCCGGAGGTGCGCATTCCCGATACCAGGGGACTCCAGCGGGCGCTCACACAGCATCGGGGCACTGCTTGTGGCTTACATGGCCCCTGGGGAAGTGCCAATTACCAGATCCATCCCTACCCAGCTGGGCGCAGACTGAGAAGCATCCAGAATCCAGTGTGGTCGCCAGATTGGAAGTCTGGGAATCCCGTGTATTCCCGGTAGCGTGCATTCCCGGTGGCGTGCATTCCCAATACCGGGGGACTCCAGCCGGGGAATCCAGCGGGCGCTCACACAGCCGTGGGGCGCTGCTCGAGACTGACTCGGCCCCTGGGGAAGCGCCAATCGCCAGATTCATCC
>NW_028082651.1:0-635 GCF_014824575.4 Sturnira hondurensis
CCACCCTGTGCGAGGGGCGGGAGAGGACAGGCGAGGACAGAGAAGGCTGGACCTGTGCGCCAGGACCCTCCTCCCACGCCTGCCTGTGGGCTCCGTCGGGTGTTCTCCCCCTGTGCTTCCTGGGGAGTGTGGACGGCCCTGGGAGGGCCTCCTGCCTCTCGGATATGCACCCCATGATCCCTGCGCCCACGGCCACCGTGAGTAGCTGTGGCCGCAGCAGAAGTGCCCACCAAAGCCACTGCTGGTGCAGCCCAGACGAGGCCCAGGGCATCGGGAGGGGCCCCAGAGGCACCGGGGACAGCAAGGGACCAGGAGGGAGATAGGAAGAGTGAGCAGCCAGTGACGGAGCTGGGCGCTGGGCGCTGGGCGGGGACTGGCCGTGCAGGACACTGACGGAAGAGTTCTGACGTGCGGAGAGGGGGGGGGAAGGCATGCTGGGGGGTCAGAGTGGGAGAGCACGGCCAGACCTGCACCCCGACTGTCGCCCGCCTGGTGCAGGGGTGCTGATCGGTGGCACAGCCCGAGGACAAGGGCCGGCAGACACAACCAGAGTCACAGGTAGAGCAGCAAAGGATCCGGGAGACCCTTGGGCAGTGACAGCAGCAGCTGGTGACGGACTGAGTCTGGGGGGAAGC
>NW_028082652.1:0-823 GCF_014824575.4 Sturnira hondurensis
ACAGTCTTATGATCTAGCAATTCCACTTCTGGGAATTTATTCAAAGAAAACTGAAACACTAATTCAAAGATCTTTATGAACTATTCTTGTTATTAACATAGACAACTTCAACAACTCCTTCGGGCAGTTTAAGTCCACTAACTGAAAAATGATTTTACTTCCTGATAACACTGTTTATATATACTCTTTTTTAGCTCACCACACCACAGAAGGGCCCTAGACCCCATCTCCTAGAATAACTCTGCTTCTGGAATCCGAAAGTCCATTCCTCAGGGGACACATTCTAGACCTGCACAGCTCTTCTTAAAGCACCTGACAAGCACCTGTCCCTGACTGCTGGCTCATATAATTCATGGAATTGTGCATATAAGTCATGGAATCTGTCAACCTCCCACTCCCACAATTAAGGATGTTTCTGTATCTCCTCTCATCCTCACTTGCTTTATTTTTTTTTACTACTTTTTCAATTTTAATGTAAGTCTAAATCTGTTAATACTTTTACTGTTGACACTATTACTGATGCCCCCCATGCTCTCCTTTTACCGCCTCCCTCCAGACCCCTTCCCCCACCTTCACTAGATCGTTGTCTGTGTCCATGGGCTATGCATATATTCTTTTTTTTCCTATTGTTTCAAAGGCTGAGATAGCCTGTTCATGTATAGTCCTACCACTTGATCTCTGATTCCACGTCCTTCTATCCTTTCTGGGACTTATTCCATTTCTTATACCTAAACAAACAAACCTATTATCTGTCTAGGTCCTGAGTCCCCCATTCAGCTTGTATACATTGCTTTCTTTCCTCTCAATAAAGGTTATGAAAGAA
>NW_028082653.1:0-859 GCF_014824575.4 Sturnira hondurensis
CGTTCGCACGCAGATAACCGGGGAGCGAGATGGATTGTGCAACCCAGGGTCCTAGTGCCGGAAAAGAAAGCCTCCAAACACTGATTGAAAACACCTGTGGGGGTCGAGGCGCAGGGAGAGACTCCTACCCTCATAGGAGAGTTCGTTGGAGAGACCCACAGGGTCCTAGGATGCACACAAGCCCACCCTCCTGGGAATCAGCACCAGAAAGGCCCAACATGCTTGGGGGAAGCAGTGGAAGGGACTGGGGTGCAACAGAGAGTGGAGCAAATGTCATCGCCCCTCTCTGACCCTGTCCCCACATACAGCGTCACAACCCAGCAACTTGGGTTGACCTGCCCTGGTGAACACCTGAGGCTCCGCCCCTCATAGCCAACAGTTGCGACCAGACCCCCCCCCAAAAAAAAGGCTCAAACAAAAGAACAGATCAAAGCCCCAGAGCCAATACATCTAAGCAACCAAGAGATAGCTAACCTATCAGATGCACAGTTCAAAACACTGGTGATCAGGATGCTCACAGAACTGGTTGATTTTAGCCACAAATTAGAGGAACAAATGAAGGCTAAACTAATTGAAATGACGGGAAATGCACAGGAAACCAATAGTGATGGAAACGAAACTGGGAATCAAATCAACAGAGTGGACCAGAAGGAAGAATGAAACATCCAACCAGAAAAGAATAAAGAAACAAGAATTCAAAAAAATGAGGAGAGGCTTAGGAACCTCTAGGACATCTTTAAACATTCCAACATCTGAATGATAGGGGTACCAGAAGGGGAAGAAGAACAGCAAGAAATTGAAAACTTGTTTGAACAAATAATAAAGGAGAACTTCCCCAATCTGGCAAAGGAAATAGACT
>NW_028082654.1:0-1100 GCF_014824575.4 Sturnira hondurensis
CCTCCCTTCTCATCACCACTCAGCCTCTGGCTTTGCAGAACCTGCAGTCCTTGCTGAAACAAACACACCATGTCCATGTCCTGGACTTCTCGGATGATGAGAAGGAGAAGTATCTCCGCTCCTATTTCACAGATGGGGAGCAAGCCAAAAGGGCCACTGCCTTTGTATGTAGAAATGACATTCTCTACAAAGCATGTCAGGTTCCAGGCCTTTGCTGGGTGGTCTGCTCCTGGCTGGAGGGGCAGATGGAAAGAGGTGGAGAGTTCCCAGAGATTCCCAGTAATGACACTGAAATCTTCATGGCCTATGACTCCACCTTCCTGCCGCCTACTGACAATGAGGGCTGCCCTGAACCTACCTGACACAAGGTCCTGAGGGGTCTGTGCTCCTTGGCAGCTCAGGGGATCCAGCACCAGAGGTTCCTGTTTGAAGAAGCTGAGCTCAGGGAGCATAATTTGGATGGGCCCAGCCTTGCTGCTTTCCTGACCAGCCACGATTACCAAGAGGGACTTGACATCAAAAAGTTCTACAGGTTCTGCCACATCAGTTTCCAGGAATTTTTTCATGCCATGTCCTACCTGGTGAAACAGGACCAGAGCCATCTGGGGGAAGAGGCCCTCAGGGAAGTGACTAGGCTGATGGATGACAAGGCGCAGACAGGGAATGAGGAGATGACCCTCAGTATGCAGTTCTTACTGGACATGTCGAAAAAAGAGAGCTCCTCAAACTTTGAGCTAACATTCTGCTTCAAAATTTCCCCCTCAATACAGCAGGATCTGAAGAACTTCAAAGAACAAATGAACTGTATAAAGCACAGCAGGACCTGGGATTTGGAATTCAACCTGTATGAGTCGACAAGGAATCTGGTAAAGAGTGTTCAGATGAGTGACGTAGCATTTAAGATGAAACATTCGAAAAAAGAGAAATCTGAGAGCAGGAAAACAGTATGTGTCCAAACCCGATTGAGTAAAGCAAAGAAAGAGGAGCAAAAATGTCCAGTTGTGGACAAAGACAATAATATAACCGGGACACAGAAGACGGCTGCTATTGGAAAAGGCAGAGAGAGGGAAGGGGAACTAGAGACTAGGAGGGCAGGAGGA
>NW_028082655.1:0-666 GCF_014824575.4 Sturnira hondurensis
CAGACTGGGGAAGTTCTCCTTTATTATTTGTTCAAATAAGCTTTCCACTCGTTGCTGTTCCTCTTCCCCTTCTGGTACCCCTATAATTCAGATATTGGAACATTTAAAGATGTCCCAGAGGTCCCTAAGCCTCTCCTCATTTTTTCTGAAATCTTGTTTCTTCCTTGTTTTCTGTTTGGTTGTTTCTTTCTTCCTTCTGGTCCACTCCCTTGATTTTTGAGTCCCAGTTGCCCTTCCATCACTATGGGTTTCCTGTGCATTTCCCTTCATTTCAATCTGTTTAGCCTTCATATGTTCCTCTAATTTGTGGCTAAAATCAACCAATTCTGTGAGCATCCTGATCACCAGTGTTTTGAACTGTGCATCTGAAAGTTTGGCTATTTGTTGGTCACTTAAAATTATAGGCTCTGGGGCTTTGAGCTGTTCTTGAGTCATAATGTTTGGTCTGTTTGCACCTGTTATGTATGAGGGATGGAGCCTTAGGTGTTCACCAGGGCCAGGTGACCCAATTGCTGGGTTGTGACGTGGTCTGGCTGGGTGGTTTGTTGTTGTCGGACTTCCATACAGTTCAATTTTCATTGTTTTGGTGGCGTTTTTGTTTCTAAAACTTTGCTGTCTTTAAATTTATTTGTGTGGGAGGGGGGGGGCACAGTGTTTCCACCTATG
>NW_028082656.1:0-1255 GCF_014824575.4 Sturnira hondurensis
ACCCTAAAAACTGGCCCAGGCTCAGAGCTCCCAGACCCTGCAGAGCAGGTTCCTCCAGCCGCTGGAAAATTAGCCACGGAAACCTCCAAGCCTCGCTGCAAGGTGTGTGACAGGTTCTCGAGAAATCAAGAGCAGCCAATCCCCACGGGGCTGGGCGGGTCTTCCGCTGGCCAGTCTGGAACCCAAGGGGCCCCGCCTCCTGCCCCGCCCTTCCAGCTTCTTCTTGCCGCTCATTGGCGGGGAGGCTAGGATCGCAGCACTGATTGGACCGCATCTCCCACGTGGCTATCCAGGTATGAGTCTCGGCCCCCCCCCCCCGCCCCGGCAGCGCCTTCTCTCTTTCCGAGAGCGGAAAGCCAAGAAGCCCGGAGAGGACACTGGTCCAAGGTGGGCAGCGCAGCAGGGGCCCCCGGGAACTGACTGGTAAGCGGGGAGCCTTGCCACGTGGAGCCCTTAGCCCGAGACCTTCAAAGTCCAGCCTGAGAGACCCCGATGCCCTCATCCCTTCAGCATCGAGGGGCCCAAGTGCGCCAACCCGGAGGACCCCCGACGCTTAGACCCCCAAACAGCCCGAAAACCCCACTTCCCCTCAGCTCGGGGCACCCTACGTGCAGCTCGCCCGGAAAGACCGAGTCTCCCCAAACTCAGAGACCCCGAATGCCGTCGTCCTGGAAACGGACTCCGTGCGGGGACCCGGAAGCCCCTGGACGAGAGGCCCCGAGTCTCCTCCACCGCCGCCGGGGTCTGACCCTCCCCTCCCCCCCCTCGGCGTCCTCAGCCCGGAAGACGCGGGATCGAGTCCTCGGGGACCCCGAGCCTGTCGGCCCGAGAGACGGCGGTCGGCCGGGGACCGCGCCTGCGTCCCGTGCGGGCCTCTCCGGACCCCCGGGTGCGCCTCCGCCCCCTTCCCGGGACAAGCGTGTTTCCAGTCGCTGCTGCCTCAGGCCCGGGCCGCGCTGAGGCGGCCCCTGGAGGGAAGGGCGGGGACAAAGGCCCCGCCCCGGCGGCTCGGTGGGTCCCCATCCAGGCCCACGGACCCCTCTCTGGGCCCCCTGCCGACGGGGAGAACGGCCGGTACCAGAACGTGAAGGGGAACTTCCACGGGCTCGCCGGGCCAGGTAGCGAGTGCGCAGGCGCTGGGCCCAGGGGCCTGGGGAACCCGCCGGGCTGCGGGGCTGGCCCCAGCTCTGGCAGCTCCATCCTGCGTGGACACAGATGGGGAATTTGCTCCAATGTCAGAGCAGGGCCGGCGCTG
>NW_028082657.1:0-601 GCF_014824575.4 Sturnira hondurensis
TCCTGAGGGACCTTCATGGGTGACATGGCACTTGCTTGGAAGTGACTGAGCTCGGGCATCTTCCAGGCCTCAGGGCCGGGGTCCTCAGGGAGTCTGCAGGGCTGTGAAGCCCAAGAGCTGTGTGTTCATCCTCGCCCCCCAACCCCACCCCTGGTCTCAGACCCTCCCCCTGGCATTTCCTCAGGGCCCCCATTCTGGGTGCCTCAAGGTGAGTCGATGCCCAGCCAGGGCCTCAGCTCCCCAGCTAAGAAGTGACCCCACAACAAGGCCCTCCTCCAGCTCCGACGGCCACTCCTTTGTTGGGAACAATGAAATCTATGTGTCTCGTTTGCTAATGTTCTGGCATGTTCCAGCGGGGGAAGGGAGCGGCAGATTTTTGTTTTAATCTTAGAGAACAGGAAACGAAAGCCCCTTTAATAGGAGGTCCATGGGGACAGGTCTGCTGGCCCTGCGGTGTCCCAGCTTCCTCTCCAGAGATACTGGGGGTTGGAGCTGGCACAGGAGGCGTGGCTATGGCCCAGAGAGGGCGTGTGTAGATCGCAGCAGAGCTCTGATTAGAAGCCAGGCTTCCTGACTGTCAGCAAAGCAGAACTCATATAAA
>NW_028082658.1:0-557 GCF_014824575.4 Sturnira hondurensis
TCACGACAAGAGGCTCCTGTCCCCGCTTTCTGGGGGTTCACTGACTTCTGGGTGCCGTCTGCCAGAGGGGGTCACGTTCATCCTGACAGGCGCCACAGCCTGGCCAGCCTCCGGTGCCGACTGCATGCTTAATATGGGGGGGGGGCTGAAAAGAGGGAAGGGGGGACGAGAGCCCAGCATTTTGAAGAAACGGTTAAGGACAAAGGGTGAAGGCTCCTCCACGGAGGCAAAGCCGGACATCAGTTTTGCAGCCGCGGGGACTGTCCGGGCAGAAGCAGTCTGGGTGAGCGCCCCAGCCGAGGCGTGGCTAGAGGTGCACGAGACGGAGGCGGGGTCTGTGGCTCCGTTCGTGTGGGTGGACCAGGCCCTAACGAAGTACTGCAGAGGCTGCACGCTGTTCTTTCCAGGCTGGCCTTGGCCCTAGCGCTCAGACGCTGACACCCAGCCTGGCTCTGCCGTGGGTCGGTAAGGCGTCGGTAGCAGCATTTCCAGTTTGCTCCACCCTCTCGCCCTGCACAGCCCGAGTGCCGGCCACGCCCTGCCACCACCGCACACGC
>NW_028082659.1:0-911 GCF_014824575.4 Sturnira hondurensis
ACGTGATGACTGGCCAAGTGAGGTTCATGGGTCCAGTGGTGGAGCCAAGAGGAGTCAGTTATTTTGAAACCATATGAAATATGAGAGGAGGTGGACAATTTATCTGAAGGAAACCCGAGGTTCTCTCACAGGAGGAATATGAATAGATGTCTTGAAGCTGGGTTCAGCCCATGAGATGCACTTACTAGTCCTCTGCTAGACCTGTGTCATTTTACTTCACTTTTAATTATTTACTTAATTAAAAATAGACTTTATTTTTTTAGACCAGTTTAGTTTCACAGCAAAAATTGAGCGGAAAGTACAGGGACTTCTCTGCTCCCACACATGCTCAGCCTTTCCAATTATCAGCATCCCACTCCAGAGTGTATGTTTGTCACAGTTGATAGATCTACACTGGCACAACCTTACCAAGTACAATTCATAGCTTACCTTAGGGTAACTCTTGATGTTGTCCATTGACTGTGTTTGGATAAGTTTTTAAGGACATGGTCCCACCATTACAGTGTCTTAAAGAGTGTCTCCATTGCCCTAAAAATTATTTGTACTCCAATTATTCATCCCTGTCTTCCCCTACCCCCCTGTATGGTAGTTTTAAGTATCTTGTGTGCGAATCGTAAACAAATGATGAACTCTAGTTAATTACATACATGCTGAGGTGCCAGGGTGAAGTATACTATTGCATGCCACTAACTATAAAGTGTATCAAAAATTAAATGGATTAATAGGTAGATAAGAGAATGGCTAGATATGTGTTAAAACAAGGAAATGTTAATAGTAGAGTCTAGGTATTGGGTACCTGAGTTTTTGACTGTAAAATTATTTTCATTTTCACATATTCTTAAAAATTCTCATGGTAAAAAGAGGAAACAATAGCTTATATGATGTAGCTTGCATGTGTAGGTCATTGCAAG
>NW_028082660.1:0-923 GCF_014824575.4 Sturnira hondurensis
GGGAACACCCCCCTGCTCCGCCTGCCTGTTTCAGAGCTAAGGGATGCAGGAGAGATCTCCCACACCCGGGGACCGACCACCACCCACTCCTCAATTCTGCCAGAGCTTCAAAGTACATTCTCAGGAATCCAGGCCCCGGGGCTCGGAATCTGTGAAAATGCCTAATCAGACTCAGTTCAAATTTATGTGTCGCCATCTTGCAGGAAACAAGAGAACTTATCAAAGAAAGTTAATATGTACTGCCCACCGCTGATGTGCTAGGTATTCATTGCATATCATATCTCCGTTCATTCTGTGGAAATTGTAGAAACTTACGTAATCGGACAGGTTAAGTACGCCGTGGGAAGTCTCACCTTTACTGCCTCACAGAGGCGAGGTTCAAGCTCTGTCTCGCTGGAGCCTTTCAGAGACCACGCCTGCCCCATTACCCCAGGCTGCTGCTCGGCACAAGAGTGCTGCTCACGGGGCTGGTTGGGGTGGGCGGAAGGGATCTTTTTTTTTTTTTTACAGAGATGGGAAGGGAAGGAGAAAGAGTGGGAGAGAAACATCAATGTGTGGTTGCCACTCGCATGTCCCCTACTGTGGACCTGGCCTGCAGTCCAGGCATGTGCCCTGACTGGGAATCGAACCAGTGATCCTTTGCTTCACAGGCCTGTGCTCAATCCACTGAGCCACACCAGCCAGGGCAAAAGAAGGGCTCTTTTTAACACAACCACCTGGTTGTGAAAACCAGGATCTACTGAGCTCCCTGATGTTGTGTGTCTTTAGAGCTGGCAGTGATAAAACTGCGCTTCCTCAGAGACTTCTATAATGCTCACTGTTCAATAGCTTGCACAAAATTATCCTGTTCCCCTCCTTGGGCCGGGGAAAGTAAGGGGTCATATTCACTGTGGTTGTGCGGAGACACACACACACACAGACAC
>NW_028082661.1:0-1506 GCF_014824575.4 Sturnira hondurensis
GGGACGTATGAAATCTCTTCTTCCACCCTCCTGGGTTCTGAGACTGGTATCCACAAAGGAAACCAAGAGTTTCTATGTCACAGAGGGGAAACCCCCGGAAGCGCTTAGGTTGAGAGCGTGTGTCACATTGTAACAAAGAGCGAGAAACTGTTGGGAGAGCAGACAAGGCCGGGAGGCCGGGCTTCCAGGGCCGGCGAACTGTGGGCCAGTTACCCTGCGGGAGAAGCTACTGGAGGTGCAGTTATTTCACGAAGGGCTGCCACGCGCAGCCAGGGATGAGTTTCCAGGGACCGAGTCCTTCACGGAAGAGCACCTGTGGCTTCATTTCAGGTGGGAAAGGGGAGAAGGGCAGAGGTTTTCCGCCACAGTGACATACTTCGAGTGGCAGGCTTGGGTCCTCTGGAGGTGGGATCCCCACCTTCCGAGTTTATCTGAAACCCGTGGGGTAGGGGCCACGCTTTATACCTGCTCCTTCCTGGTTCCCGGCTGCGCTCTGAGTACAAAGCAGGAGCCCACTTATTTGGATGAGTTCGCACCGCACCATACCTCCCGGGATTGCTGAGTCATTCCTGTAGCCATCAAAGGGTTGGTTAATATACAACCCAGTAACCTCTCCGCTCCTTCAGATGTGAGCCGGAAACGCCGCCCCAGCCAGCTCAACCCACAGAGGATGAAGGAAGGTGCAGACGGCGCCCCTAAAACACACACATCTTTTCATCCAGCCCGTCTGTCTGTCCACCCAGCACCTCCTGAGTGTCTGCTCTGGGCCAGGTTCCGTCCGAGACTCGGGAAGGGCAGAGGCCCTGCCAACTTCAAAGTCAGGCCTCCTCCTGCTTGGCTTTATTACCCCAAACGGACTCAGGACAAGTCAAGAAGTTTGCCCTTGCGTCTTTGATGTCCCCAAAGGCACATGTGCCCAAGGGGGGCAGCACCTGCCCTGTTGTGGGGCTCCCCTCTGCTTCCAGGATGCACCCCAAGCATCTGGGTTTATAAAGCCCTCTACACCCCAAAGGGCTCCTGATCACCAGCCTGGAAAACGGAAAGATGGGAAAAAACCAACAGCTCCCCAACCCACGGGTATTCCAGCCTCACCCTCTGGGCAAGGACACGCTTCAGTGATTAGTGACACAGCTATGTCCGGAAAGCCCTCGTCCTGCTGGCCTCTCGGGCTTGGCCTGGCTCCCCACACTGGGCTCATTCGTCCTCTCCACCAGGAAGCCTTCCCTGCTGGCCCCACCCTGGTGAAGCGCCCCCACTGGGCCCCCTGACTTCGAGTCTGTAACCTCGGTCCCGGGTGTCATCCACCATCCTCACTGCTCAGCGTCTCTTCTGCTCGATGGGGCTCCTTACATCCGACACGAATTCTTTCACACCTAGGACCATATTGAGAGAAAGAAAAAAAAGGAAAGAAGGGGGAAAAGGGTGTGGGGTGAAATTGGCAAGAACTCCCCTCAGAGCCCACTGTTTTGGAGTCGGACCCACTGGGGCCCAACCCGCGTGCGCGGT
>NW_028082662.1:0-534 GCF_014824575.4 Sturnira hondurensis
AATTCAAATCCTAAATAAATCATCATTCAAAAATAAAGGGAAGGAAATTTTTGATACAAACAAAGCCCAAGAGAATTTATCACTCACAGGTCCTAGTTGAAAGAACCACGTAAGGATATAACTCAATGAGATGAAAACTGAACCAGACAGAAGGAGCAGAAAGCCGGAAGTAATGGTGAGAAAACAGCAACAATGAAAAGATAAACTTTTTGATAAACAATACCAAGCTAAGTAGTGACTATAACAACAATAAAACGGTAGATGGAAAATAAGCGCAAAATTAAAATGTTGGCTAATAAGAAGTAGCATGGGAGATGGGAATGGGGGGGGTGGGGGTGGGGAAGCCACTTACTGTCCTGAAGCAGGATAGAGGTATTGATTGATTTTAAACATTGTCACACTTCAGTTTTTTTAAGTAGTTGTTTACAGGTAATCAGTAAAAGGGGAGAAATACAACACACAACTTTCACAGCAACTAAAAAGCTACAAAGGGAGTAAAGAGAGCAAATCACTCCAATAGAAGGGGTGATGTGA
>NW_028082663.1:0-620 GCF_014824575.4 Sturnira hondurensis
AGCCAAGTCTTCTTCCCCAAGCACCATACTTCCCAGGAGCCTTGGGAGCCTCTGCCAGAAGTATAGTTAGACTTCTCTTCCTTCCTTCCTTGCTTCCTGCCTGACTTCCTTCCTCCCCTCTTCCTCCTTCCCTCCATTCCTCTCTTCTTTCCTTTTTTTTTTTCCTGGAGGAATGTAAGATTTGCAGGGATCTGGGGATGGTTGTCACTGGGTGTGCTTAGCTCCTGAGAGTGGCTGTGTGCTTTGGGAATTGGTCTATCTGTCTGCTAATGACATAATTATTGAGCAGACATACTAATTGGTGGAATATGGGTAGAAGTAATGTCTTTTTCTGGGGAATGATGGTTCCTTTGACACTTTCTCTCTTTTTTCGCTTTTTAAAATAAAAACTCTAGAGAAAGTTGCCTTAAAAAATTTTTTTCCTGGTTTGGATTCATTTCAACCCAAATTTCTCACTATCAGATTAAAATCCCAAAACAAATATCTTGAATTATTTTTATTCAGACTTAATTTTTAAATGTAAAAACTTAAGACAGCATTTCAGATAAATGATTCGATGATCTTTCTTGCTAGTGATGGTGAATAGGCCCTGGTGATGATTGAAAGCCCTGGTTTCATTC
>NW_028082664.1:0-1237 GCF_014824575.4 Sturnira hondurensis
TTCTTCTTTCTTAAAAGCGAGAGAAAAGAAGTTAGTTACCAGAAGGTTGCCAGATGGGAGGGGGAAGGAGGAGAATGGGTGAAGAGGTGAGGGGATTAAGAAGTACAAATAGGTAGTTACAGAATAGCCATGGGGACATAAAATACAGTATAGGAAATGGAGTAGCTAAAGAACTTAAACACATGACCCATGTACATGAACAATGGTGGGAGGATTGCCTGAGGGAGTGGGGGTGCTGGATAGAGGGGGATCAAGGGGGAAAAACCAGGACAACTATAATAGCATAATTAATACAATTAAAAAAATATAATGCAGCTTAAGCAAGTAAAAAGGTTAGTAATGGGTGGCATGCTGGGGCTGTGGCTGGGGCTGTTGGGCCCAGCCAGGTGTGCACCCTTAACTGCGTACCTGCCTGTCTGAGAGTTGCCTAGCCACTTCCTCTCTGAGGATCAAGGAAGCAAAAGTCTGTGATAATGCAGGCTCTCTTCTGCTTCCCCATCTAATAACCCTTTTGCTCGACACCTGCAAGAGTCCCCTTCCACCTCCTCCGAGCCTCCTCATCCTATGCCCTGCCTGCCCTTGATTTGCCTCCTCAGGGATAACCTTGCTGCTGCTAAGCCCTGTCCTTCAGGGTGGAACTGCCACCCTTCCTGCATCCCAACGGACAAAAGTGCGCCCGACCCTTCTGTAAGGGTGCTTATCCACACTGCCCTGCCACGGATGGCCATGCCTGGCTGTGTGTGAGCAGCTCACTGACCCAATGAACAGCCACTCTGGAAGGAGAACTAAGATTGTTTGAACATGTAGTGGAAATTTAAAATCTGGCAAGGGAAGTATGTATACCAGCTTCAGGAGAGTGGTCTTCTCTTGGGAGGGAGGGGACTGGGATAGAGAGCGTCTTGGGTGGTTTGGCTGTATATTTAACTTTTAAAGAGACGGAGCAAATATGTTAAATCTGGTGGTGGAATGCATGTTATATTTCTGTGCATTTTTTAAAAACCTTCACCTGAGGATATGTTTTTATTGATTTTAGAGAGAGAGAAAGAGGGAGAGAGAGAAGGAATAGCGACATGGGGAGAGAAACATAGATTGGTTGCCTCCGATACACTCCTGGCCAGGGATCAAACCCGCAACCTTTTGGTGTATGGGGGGACACTCCAATGAACTTAGCCACCCAGCCAGGGCTGAATTTCTGTACATTTGAAATATTACACAATTAATATAGGAATTACATTTT
>NW_028082665.1:0-739 GCF_014824575.4 Sturnira hondurensis
TCAGTACTATGTTGAATAGGAGTGGTGAAAGTGGGCATCCTTGTCTTGTTCCGGATCTTAAAGTAACATTTTTTAAAGTCAATCACTTTAGAAAATTGCCTTCATGTTATTATTGGCACACTTAGACCCCTTGTGGATGATCAGACAGAGGTTCAGGAACAGGTGATTTTGTAAATCATCTCTAAAAAGATATTTGAAATATTTGTGTACTGTGTTCTTGGGAAGAGCTGCGTGTTTAATGTATCATTGGTCTAATTCAGAAATGCGAAAACATCTTTTGAAAAATGATGCAAAATCTTTCTCAATAACTTAATTATTGAAAACATTTAATTGTGGAACACCTTAGAATTGTGATCTAATAAATGACCTGATAGCCTCTGTCTTTCTTATGAAGTGCCGAGGTATCAAAACTGTAGATAGCAGTTGGCACCACTATGATACCAGGATGGTGTGTGAGATGGCACTTAAATTAAGTGTTTCAGTAATACTGGCATTTTTAAAGCTCAGTGCCCAACCTGTAGAAACCCACTGTTAATGTGCCCAACTTTAGTTCAATATTTCATTATTTGAAAACACAGAAATAGTAACAGCTTGTTACCTTCAACGAAACTGGACAATTTGATCTGAATTTGGTTAGCAGACTTGTTATCATTTATTAGAATGTATTTGGTTATTTGACTTTAAAACGTAGTTAAGGCATTTCTCTCCTTTTGCTTTGTTCTTTTTAGATTGTGTTTAG
>NW_028082666.1:0-504 GCF_014824575.4 Sturnira hondurensis
CCACATCAGCCTCGCGGTTGCCTTCAAAGGGCCGAATGTAATTTTAGGATGGTATAAATGTAACAACTCCTTCACAGCGAATTGAGAGCTCGGCCCTGCTGCCAGGTAGAAACAAGGTGCCAGACCAGATAAAACAGGGTGGAGGGTGGGATTTGACCCAAGGGCCTTGCGTTTGCCCCCTGTGCTTTTCGGAAAATGATTGTCAATGACCTTCTTTATTATGAAAGTTGACAGACATATTGAGTGCCCTAGAGAAGTCAAGCTACACTCATTTAGGCAACGAGAAGACCACAACATACGAAAAGGATATCCATTTAAATGTATATTTATGAAGGAGTACCCACTTTCGGAGCAAGGTGTGACCCAAAATTTATTCGTCAGTCATTTACTCTCACTGAGTCATATTCATTAACTTATGAGATGACTTTCTAAATTACATGTAATACAGGTCGTGACTCTAGGGCTATGGATATTTAAAATATTGTTCCCCTTCATCTTTTAAGA
>NW_028082667.1:0-661 GCF_014824575.4 Sturnira hondurensis
GATGACAGTGTGAGGGACTTGGGGACAAGCTCTGACAAGAGAAGGAGCTAAACGAACGTGCCCCCCGGGAAACACCGGGACTGGAGCTCTTGACACAGATGTCCCTGTACCGCTGTGACCACGAGACTCGAAGTCAGCTGCACCCAGGGAACAAGGGACACTTTCTGTCTCCTGCCCAATGTTCTTTCCTGAGGGCATCTCAGTCATTGCCATCTCTGTCTGTGGTCACCAGACCTGCCTGAGGCTGCCATCTTGTGGTCATGCCCTGTGTCACGTTCATTGTCCTCAGGGTCTGGCCCAGCGTCTCCATGGTGCTTCACCTGAACAGACACCACCAGAGGCTGCAGCCCATNCCCTCCAGTGACCAGAGCCACCCACACCGTCCTGATGCTGGTGGTTGTGTCAGCTCCGAGGTGCTCAATTTCATTTCTACACTAACATCACTTCCTTTTTAGACTCTCACCCGTGAGACACCTGCCTTGTTGCAGGCAGCTTCGTTTCTGGTTTCCTGTCACTTCAGTGTGACTCCCTCCCTGCTGGTCCTCGGGCCCTAGAACTCCCGGGTGTGCTCTTGTGACTTGGAAACCACAGTTGAGATGGTGAACACGGAGTCAGCTTCGACAGTAACTGTAATTACTGTACTCAGTAATTAGGTACTCAG
>NW_028082668.1:0-623 GCF_014824575.4 Sturnira hondurensis
TTCTCCCCTTATACTGATAAAAGTACAGAACTAAATGAAGACATTAGTACATTTTTAATAGCTTGGAATCATCCGAAATTGTTCACAGGTTGAACATAAATGCAACATAGAAATTCAGTTATGCACACAAGAGTAGGAACATTTGACAGGCAAAACATTTCTCAAGAACCTATCTTTTGGATATTGCTCGCGATATGGTACAGTTGATGGCACTGTGGGTTTGTCTGCTCACGAACATTATTGCCAGCACTCTGTAGATCACATGCGTGCCAAGGGCACAACTCGTGCAGCTACCGTGGCTAAAGGACTGACCCGCACACTGTGGCACTGAATTTCGCCTGCAGGAAGCATCCGTTAGTTGCTCCGTTAGTTGCCGGGCTATGTTCTTCCTGTGTCCACAGTTCTAGGGTCCGTCCCTTGGGGATTTGTTTCTCTTTGGGAACTCGTACCCAATTTATGGTTTGATTCCTCATACTTTACTCCTACTCTGTTTTTCATTTTGTGCGTTTCCTGTTTTAAAAATTAAAACAAGAAAGCCAGCACTTTCCATACACCGTCTTCACTGTGAGCGTCTGAGTGGTGGTCAGGAGTTGCTCTTGGGCTGCACAGCCTTCACAAGTTTC
>NW_028082669.1:0-584 GCF_014824575.4 Sturnira hondurensis
GCCACACTTGCATGTGACTGGCTGTATATCAGGGTCGCCTATGTGGTCTGTCGTTGACCGAAAGATCATGAGATGCCACTCATGACTGCGTTGTGATTATCTGGGATCCTGGTACTTATGTGTCCTTACGGCTGTAAGACCCGTGTGCTTGTGCTGTTCCTCTGTTTCTCCTGCTGTTTGTTCATTTTCATGTCTGTCATGGTGTGACAGCTGGTGGTGCAATCTGTCATATTGAGGTAGTGTGAAGTGGTGGAGGTCCGACTTTGAAGTCAGAGCTAAATTTGATGGGACATTTTCCTTCCCATTGACTTTTAGTGGTATACTTGCCTTTTCATTTTCTTTTTAAAGTATATTGTATTAATTATGCTATTACAGTTGTCCCCCTACCACTTATTTATTCCCCTCCACCCTGCACACCCCCTCCCACTTGCATTCCCCCCACTTACTTCATGTCCATGGGTCGTACACATAAGATCTTTGGCTTCTCCATTTCCTATACCGGTCTTAACTTCCCCCTGCCTATTTTCTACCTACCATTTATGCTACTTATTCTCTGTACCTTCTCCCCCCTCTCTCCCCCTCCC
>NW_028082670.1:0-708 GCF_014824575.4 Sturnira hondurensis
CGTGGCTGCAGAATGCCAGTGTCGGTGGTGGGGGGCAGCACCCTGCCAGGCGAGGAAATGAAACACTTTCCTCTGGAAGTTGCCGGCAGTGCGCCCCCTGGGAAACACTTTGGAAGGTTAGCCTCACTTTTCAGGTGGGGCAGCTGAAGCTTGACAAGGCCAGGTGAGTTCTAGGCACGTGGTAGACAGTCAGAAAGTAATTGTGGAGGTAATGGGGAAAAAAAGTTTCGAACAAAAGGGGAAGAAATAGAAATTTATATAATTTTATTAACCAATATCACTTAGTAAATTCAATATCAATAAATGAGAAAATTGTGGAACAAATGAATAAAAATGGCTGGAACACTTACTCTGACCCCCTGGAAAACTGTACCCCGTCCCTGGTCACCTCCCCAGGGACTCCAGTGTCAAGAAGACACCTGGGCCTGGGTGACCCTTGACCTCAAATGACCTTCACTCTAATATGTGATAGCAACCAGTCTGGGTGGTAGGAACTGTGTCTCCGCCCAACAAGACACACAGTGTGCATCCCATCTGCCTTCTCAGAGGCCAAGGGTCACCCAGACCCAGGTGTCTTCTTGACACTGGAGTCCCTGGGGAGGTGACCAGGGACAGGGTACAATTTTCCTGGGGGTCAGATTAAGTGTTCCAGCCAGTTTTATTCATTTGTTCCACAATTTTTTCATTTATTGATATTGAGTAGGCCCT
>NW_028082671.1:0-923 GCF_014824575.4 Sturnira hondurensis
AATACAGTTTGATATCAAATATTGTGATCCCTCCTACTTTGTTCTTCTTTCTCAAAATTGCAGCAGCTATTCGGGGTCTTTTATGGTACCATATAAAGTTTTGAAGTGTTTGTTCTATGTCTGTGAAATATGCCATTGGTACTTTAATAGGTATTGCATTGAATCTGTAAATTGCTTTGGGGAATATGGACATTTTGATGATGTTAATTCTTCCAATCCATGAACACGGTATATGTTTCCATTTATTTGTGTCTTCCTTGATTTCTTTCTTCAGTCTTGTGCAGTTTTCTGCATACAGGTTTTTTACCTCCTTGGTTAGGTTTATTCCCACATATTCTATTTTTCTTTTTGCTATATCGAATGGTATTTTTTTCCTGATTTCTGCTTCTGCTGCTTCATTGTTGGTATACAAAAATGCCTTTGATTTCTGGATATTGACTTTGTATCCTGCTGTTATGCCAAATTCATTTATTAGTTCCAGCAGTTTTTTGGTAGAGGCTATAGGGTTTTCCATGTACACTATCATGTCATCTGCAAACAGTGCCAGTTTTGTTTCCTCCTTTCGGATTTGGATGCCTTTTATTTCCTTTTCTTTTCTGATCGCTGCAGCTAGAACTTCTAATACTATATTGAATAGAAGTGGTGAAAGTGGACAACCTTGTCTTGTTCCTGATCTTACTGGAAAAGCTTTTAGTTTTTGCCCATTGAGTATGATGTTGGCTGTAGGTCTTTCATATATGGCCTTTATTATGTGGAGGAATGCTCCCTCTATTCCCATTTTTCTGAGTACCTTTATCATCAATGGGTGTTGTACCTTATCAAAAGCTTTTTCTGCATCTATTGATATGACCATGTGATTTTTGTGTTTGCTTTTATTTGGTGTATTACATTTATTGATTTGCATATATTGAACCATCCTTGCA
>NW_028082672.1:0-789 GCF_014824575.4 Sturnira hondurensis
GAGATCTTTTTTAAAATTAATCAATTTACATTCTTTTTGAGTAGGATCTTCAAGATATAACAATATTAGAGATCTCATTCTATTTCCTGAAACATTTTGAGACTGAGATGTTATTTTTAAAACAGAAACAAAAGTAAAATTCAAGCAAACTTGTATTTTTAAATTAAATCCTCTAAAGGAGGGAGTGAGACACTAGTGTTTATCTCATAGTACCTGGTTCTGTTTTAACTTCTGCGCAATTTTTTCCTAAATAACTAAGTCTAAAGATTCTTTATCAGGGAGACAGTTAGTAGCTTTAAAAAAATTGCTAAATTAGCATAAAACATTACTCTAGTTCTTTAGAGACCTGTTCTTATTCTTTAGAAGTTTCCTCTTTACATCCGATTTCTGCCTTTTCAGCCCGTTCTAACCCTTAACTAATTAGCTATTGGGGAATATAAGGTGGTGGGTCAAAAATGTACTGTTGGTGAAACTCTCAGGGAGGGCTGCCTGGTATCCAGGGTACCCTAACCCCGCTTAGGGGTTTCAGGTTTTGCGCACGTGCCTAACACTGCAAGGGAGGACTGGAAGCACCAGGTGACCAACCTTTGTATCACGCTCCCTGACCCAGCCGAGAGTTACATTACAGTAATTGGAATTCCCTATGAGGCCCCTGCACATCTCAGGGATTGACCCCAGATGCCTCCGCAAGGCCCCTATTCCCGTAGGAATGCCTTAGATCTCAAGCCAGAGGGAGTCATGCCTCTTCGGTACCCCAGCAAAAGGCTGAAGCACTCACAAACAACCTTG
>NW_028082673.1:0-993 GCF_014824575.4 Sturnira hondurensis
GCCCTGGCCAGATGGCTCAGTTAGTAGGAGCATCCAGTAACACTAGGAGTTGATGTTCAAATGATGACTAATTCTCTGTTGCAGATGGCATCGTCTTGCTCCAAACTGATAAACTTTCTGGGCTGTGGCTCTCTCCTGGAGCTTGAAGAAAAGCCATTCTCAAGAAAACTCTAGCACCATGGGATCTGCCAGGACACATGGGCCAGGTAGCGGCAGGGCTTATAATGCAGCCTGAACTAACCCAATGCCCCATGCAAAAGTGACAGCCTTCCATTGTAGATGATAAATGGGTTCGTATCACCTGCCATAACTCATTGCACTTCTGCAGGGCCAGACGGGTAGGTTAAATGGGGCCATAAAGGGAGCTCGAGTCCCTTCACTCTTCTGAGAGCAGCACTGATCCCTTGTGGCTCCATGTAGGACGAAGCGCTGCTTCCCATTTGTTACCTTGGCCAGAGTCAGCCAGCTCAAGGGCTTCCACTTGGCCCTTCCTCCCTTCTGGCTCTTGCTCCACAAGCCAGCCAGCCATTGTGAGGGCAGTGGCAGCCACCAGGTGTGTCCATACCAATGGCTCTCAGCTACCAGGAAAAGGACACATGGGCCCCACTGTGAGATAAACTGTGAGCCAAGACATGAGCACAGCCTCCACACTCTGACAGGGGAGCCAGGAAAATGGTTTTGGGCCCTGTATTCCAGTTATCTCAGCCCCTGTATCCAACTCCCCCCAGAGGTGTGATCTTCTCTCCCCAGAGAAGGCACATGGCCTGGGGAAATGCTTATGGGCTCTAGGAAGGAGGGCTGGGGGTGCGTCACTCTATAAACCATGCAGGCATTTCAGGGGACCTGACATAAATGTGCAGGTCTCAGAGCTGAGAGCAGGCTCGACCTCTCAACAGTGCAAGTTCTCCCCCCTTAACAGACTCTTGTGTTCAGAGTGTTAAACGGTCTCCTCTGTGTCTCCTGTTGTGTAGTAAATCCATCTGGCACGACTGC
>NW_028082674.1:0-1456 GCF_014824575.4 Sturnira hondurensis
ATTAAATGAGTGGATCAATAAACTGTGCTACATTTGGACAATGCAGTAGTGCACAGCAGAAAAAAAGAAGTACCTCCTATGCTTTTCACAACATGTTTGGAACTGGAGAGCATCATGCTAAGTGAACGGAACAAGACTGTGATAGACTGATACCGTGTGATCTCACCTATAAATGAATCCTAATTAACAAACCAAGTAAGTAAAATATAACCAGAGACATCCATATTAGAAACAAACTGAAAGTAACCAGAGCTGAGAGGAGAGGGATATGACGTGGAAAGAAGGGAAAGGGTTGTAAATGAACATATATAAATGACACATGGACAAAGCCAAAGGGGGATGGGATTGAGAAGGGATATGGGGGAGAGTGAGTGTTTGTAAAGATGTGGTTTGAAATGAGGACAATTGTATTCAAACATCAATAAAAATTCATAAAAATTAAAGAGTACAAAAACTGTGAGAACCAAGAAAAATATAAATATACTTGTGTCTACTACTAGAAAAAAACATGTTTCCTAATATTACTATTATACAAAGTATTTTCATTTTATCCTCATTTGTAGTTGGAGGAAGAATTTGGGGTCCAGATCCCCCTATATATGGACCTGTGGGACAGGGTACAAAAAAACACTGGAAGCCTTCGTGGAGACCACAGATTGAGTATGGTCATGGGCAACAGAGTGTAAACTTGGGGTCACATGTTTGGAGACCCTTATGTTATAGCTCTCACCTCAGTGTAACATGTGCTAGTATCAGTGGCCTGATAAACCTAACACTTGTCTATCCAGGTAGAAGAAATAGGACAACTCATTGACAAACTTCACCAGGATGTCTTCATTGAAACTCTGCAAAAACAAAGGCACTACCAGGACAAAAGCATCATAAACCTCCAAGTAACCTGTGGATCTGACTCAAGGCCACCCTGGCAAGGGGGCTACCTTCTATCCTGACTCAGTGAGGATTTCCTGACAGCTCTGATGAAGTAGATGCAGAACCCAATCATGTCAAAGCCCAAAGTCAGTGAATGGCTGACTGTGGAAACAACCTCCTTTATGAGACAGGACAGATGTAAATGAGGTCAAATTGTTTAAGTTGTCCAAATCACAATGGCTTGCCCTGCTCTGTGAACTCAAAAGGTGCAGAGGAATGATCCTCTATTTGACTTGTTGTTAATTTTGTGTGCAAAGCCTCAAATCCAGTGTGATGATGTGTAAGATTTGGAGGCCTACGAGTAAAGTAGAGCTGAATACTCAACCAGAATCTCAGGGTTTGTAGGAAAATCAATGAAATGAGCAAGATGCTCGTGTTCACGATATCTACTGTGAAGTGTAACAGTTTTAATGCATATTCCCACAAACATGTGAGGAATGTCTTTTTCCTGACACATATAGCGGGTGGGAGAAAGGGAGGTCCAGGTTTTTCTGTGCATGGGATAGTGGGACACTTAAAGAGCACT
>NW_028082675.1:0-3363 GCF_014824575.4 Sturnira hondurensis
ACCTCAAGGACTAACTTCTCAAATAACTTGGTAACCAGATGTCACTCATTATACTGTCCTTGGAAAATTCAAACACGTACATATTTCATGTAATACTTACTCTGATGCCCTACATGCATCTGCTTTAACAGGAGGACCTGCCGTCGAAATGGTCAGGTGGTGGTGGAACAGACCTATCATACTTTTAGAAATCTTTTTACAAAAAAAAAGAAGTCATGGGTCCTCCCCCGTCAAAATTGATTTTGTGCCATGTTTACCCATAATTTTCTAAGTGATGATGTATTGCTTTATACACCACTTGAAAAACATTTTCAAGCAAGAGAGTCAAAGCTACCTTACCCTCGGGTTTTATACAGAGATTCTTTAGGAGATGGCACTTGGTAGGGTCCTCTAAACTTTTAACTTGGTGAAGAGGGTATGCTTGTATTTACTTTCCAAAAAGAGCTTTCCAACTTCTGGTGAAGAGGGTGAAGCCTTATCACTGTAAAGGCTTTTCTGGATGTGACCCACCTTCAACCAGTTGTCTCTCTCCATTCAGACTCCGGCAAACTGTGTGTCATCCACCTGAAGTGGAATTCCTGGAGCGGTATTCAATATCACTTTAGGACTCTTTCTACAAAGTTAAAGCGACAGATCAATAAACTGCTGCTGAAGCTACTTCAGCAGCTGCAGGACATTCAATGCTTAACCAAGCAGGAGGTGGTTGAGACCCTCTATGAAATGTTGGCTGGTTGAACCCCTAAACTTGGTTTGATGGACTTCTTCTGAGAATGTGGGTCTTTGTTGCTGCCGGTTGTTTGCTGATTCTAATAATGCTTTGTGTACTTTGATGCATTTTCAAATTATTTTCCCAGGTCGGGTCATATAGGCGAGCAGCACATGGCAACCTTTTTAGGATTTATAGCAGTCATAACCAAACACAAGAAGAGAGATTCAGTGAACCACTTCTTGAGATGGGGAAACGTAGCTGGGGACCCATGTGGGAAACCAGTGTGGGGTAATTCAGCATGCAAGACCATCCCCATAATGATGTACTCTCGTGGGTGATCAGGCTTGCTTTGTACTTAGCCTACTTTGTGATTTGCCTTTCCTGAACTCTGTGTTAATCCTCCCCAAAATAAAAATGTAACCAGAGCTTTTAGTTTTGTTATTTTTCTGTATTTGCATCTTATCTCAGAGGAGAGAACTCATGAGCTTAGGTCTTGGCAGCTCGTGGGCTCCTCGTTGCCTTAATCTCTATGTGTGCTTTATGATGTATATGGAAGTTGTTTTCTGGTGGCTGCATTAGAGAACAGCACGTAGTAGGTTTTACAAGCCAAACATCTATAATTCATTTAAGAAACAGAAAAAAGGAGATATTGGGAACTGCTGTGCCTGGTTTCAGGAAGTGTAACTGCCTCCTATGTCTTAGGATGAGTGAGCAAGCCCTGGAACAGGAGCCACAAGGAGACAAAGCTTGTCTCTGCTACCAAACACTGCCTCTGCTTATTCCCCTGCCCCCACAGCATGGTTGGTTACCCAGAGTTGGGTAAGACTCCTCAGAGGTGGGGAAAGCTAACCCAGGGGCAATCACTTTGGAGGCCATCATGGAAGGATTCATGGTGCTGCAGCCAACAGGGAGTGATGGACACTCACTTCCTGGATACTCTGACATAGCCCCATGTCCTCTGGTAAGAGCACTTTCTGGCTCTAATTCACTGGAGCCTGAGCACCTGTGATGGAGGAGGCAGTGCAGCCCTTTGCCAACTAGAGCAGGATCTGGGGTGATCTGGCATCAGAAAGAATTTCTAATGATCCTTTGAGACCTGCTTTGCTAAAATTGCTTTTAATTAAATGATAAAGGCAAGCGCAGAAAATGAGGGTTTTTTTTCTAAAGTAGTGTAGCCTTTTAGGTGATAGACCCTGGCTTCAAAGCTGTCCTAATGGTTCTTTGTATAATATCTTCTGTGTACTGCCTGACAAAGATTAATAATTTGATCCTGAAGTCCTGTGTAAAACAAAGAAACAAGAAAACTGTAAAAGCTTGTCTTGGCAAGGGTCAGCTTGCTTTCTTCTTGAGAGGGTCACTGTGACATTCTGAGTCTCTCCCCACTTGAGGTTGTAGCTCTTCTGCCACTTTCCATTTACTGGACTCAGTTTTACATTCTCTTAACACTTACAACCCTGTAGAGGCTAGTATCTGCAGTGCAGCAATGTTACATTTCTTTGTTAGGTGAAAATTGTAGCCTAACTAAGAGCATGGAGGAAACGATGGGTTAGCAATTTTCTCAGTTTCACAGATAGCATAGTCCTAAGCAAGCATTGATAGGTTGTTACACAAGTGATTTGGTAGATCATTTGTTGTACTATTTACCAGGTAAGTGACACTGCAGAAAAACCCTTCAACAGAAGCGCTAGGGAAGTTTACATTATGGGAACAGCATTATGTTTGTGTACTACTGAAATGGGTTCAGTATCTTACCTTTACAAACAATTCAGACAGTTTTCCTAAAACAACCTTTATGAGGGAGTTTCTTAATCCCAAGCGATTTCGGAGGTTTCCAACAATTCATAACAGTTCCAACATAGAGAAATTCACTTGCTTAAGGGAAATAGACCCATTCATCTCCTTTTCATTTTGTTTCATCCAAGTCAGGTAGTGCACACTACATGCATTTCCTTGCTTCCTCCTTATTTCCTATGAGAAAGAATGCTTCAGAGGAAGCTGTACATGGAAGGTATTCTACTTTAAAGGTGGCATGGTCTTATGCATCTGTTGACACATTTCAGAAAGTAAATGCGTAAATAATTTAGCTGCTCTTTTGTGCTCCAGCTTACTGAGAAAGTGACATTTTAGGAATATTTCAGCAGAAGTGATAATATCTTCTGATCACACTCTGATCACACTTCTGATCACACTCTGTATGATCAGAAACATCATTCCCCTCAGGTTTTCTGAAGTGAGTCTATTGTCCTGGACTTATAAACACTTCCAAAGTTGTGTGCTTACAACCAGTTTCTTTCAAACAGTGTCTTTTAAGCATGCTTTTGAAGGGTTCAAACTGTTATTTTCTATTTTCTCCAAGGGAAATGAACCAGGTGACAGAAGTCAACCATTGGTTTCACATTCATTTCGACCGTCCCAACACTGTTTTGTCCAAAGCACGTCGTAGACTGTGCTCACATGTCTTAACTGGGATATGCTTTTCCTGTGGATAACAAACACATGAGAAAAGCCTACCCTGTAAGCTTCTTGTCCTATGCCAGTGTTTTCCAATAGGCTAACAAAAAGTGCTAGACGGATATATATAGAGCCCTTCATCACAAAGAAACAAATGCAATGAAGCCCATTCTTTTCAAATGCAATGGAACTTTTTCAAATAT
>NW_028082676.1:0-1341 GCF_014824575.4 Sturnira hondurensis
AGATGGAGTTTTTCCCGGAAAGAGGCCAGGAGTCCCGGCGTCTGCTGCTCTCACTTCTGCTCCTGGCGGCCTGGAAGCCGGGGAGCGGCCAGGTCCACTACTCGGTCCCCGAGGAGGCTAAACACGGCACCTTCGTGGGCCGCATCGCGCAGGACCTGGGCCTGGAGCTGGCGGAGCTGGTGCCACGCTTGTTCCGCGTGGAGTCCAAAGGCCGCGGGGACCTGCTAGAGGTAAATCTGCAGAATGGCATTTTGTTTGTGAATTCTCGGATCGACCGCGAGGAGCTGTGCGGGCGGAGCGCGGAGTGCAGCCTCCACCTGGAGGTGGTCGTGGAGCGGCCGCTGCAGGTCTTCCACGTGGTGGTGGAGGTGAAGGACATTAATGACAATCCGCCAAGGTTCTTCCGACAAGAACAAAGATTATTTATTTTAGAATCAAGAATAGCAGATTCCCGGTTTCCGCTAGAGGGCGCATCTGATATGGATATCGGAGCAAACGCAGAACTGAAGTACAGGTTAAATTCTAATGAATATTTTCATTTGGATGTGAAAACAAGTGAAGAAGAAACAAACATTTTAGAGCTAGTATTGAAGAAGCCAGTAGATAGAGAAGAAACCCAAGAGCATCGTTTATTATTGATTGCAGTTGATGGAGGAAAACCTGAACTAACAGGTACTGTTCAGTTATTGATTAATGTATTGGATGCAAATGATAATGCCCCGGTATTTGATAAATCAATTTATAACGTTAAACTAGTGGAAAATGCACCTAATGGGACATTAGTTATTAAATTGAATGCCTCAGATGCAGATGAGGGTATTAATAAGGAAATAGTTTACCTGTTTAGTAATCTTGTTCTGGACAATGTAAAATCTAAATTTATAATCAATTCTAATAGTGGGGAAATAACAGTCAAGGGAGAACTGGATTATGAAGACTGTAATTTATACGAAATTAATATTGATGCTGTGGATAAAAGTTCATTCCCATTAACTGGACACTGCAAAGTAATAGTGAAACTCCTGGATGAGAACGATAATAGCCCAGAGATGGTCATTACCTCCCTGTCTCTGCCTGTGCACGAGGACGCTCCAATGGGCACTGTCATTGCCCTGATTAGGCTGTCAGACCGCGACTCCGGTGCCAACGGGCAGGTGACCTGCACCTTGTCGCCACACGTTCCTTTCAAGCTGGTGTCCACTTTCAAGAATTACTATTCCCTGGTGCTGGACAGCGCCCTGGACCGCGAGAGCGTGGCGAACTATGCTGTAGTAGTGACCGCTCGGGATGGGGGCTCCCCTTCACTGTCGGCCACAGCCAGCGTGTCCGTGGAGGTGGCCG
>NW_028082677.1:0-614 GCF_014824575.4 Sturnira hondurensis
CAGTCAAAGAACAGAAAAATTGAATTATACGGAAGTCCGACAACCACTAACCATTCAACCGGACGGTAAGAGGGGCGGAGCCAGCAACGGAGCAGGGTCAGGCAGGAAAGATCCCCCGACCTAGGCGCGCAGGCAGCCCGGACCCAGTCGGGGTGCGGGGCAGACTGACCTCGGTTGCACATTCGAGCACAGTGAGACGGACGGAGCAGGCCCCAGCAGAGAACCCAGTGGTGGAGGGCTGACAGCAGTGGCGCACTCTCGTGCAGTGGGACGAAACGCACGGGCCGCGGTGATGGTGGCAGCTGCGGCACCTGTGGCGGTGGCGGCAGTCACGATGGCGGCGGCAGCGGCAAGAGGCAGCTGACTGGACCACCATTGCT
Source organism: Sturnira hondurensis (assembly GCF_014824575.4). Lineage (NCBI taxonomy): Eukaryota > Metazoa > Chordata > Mammalia > Chiroptera > Phyllostomidae > Sturnira > Sturnira hondurensis. Next base: position 381 of record NW_028082677.1, read on the forward strand.
TCTCTTTGGCCCCGCCCCCACATACAGCATCACAACCCAGTGACTGAGTTGCCCTGCTCTGGTGAACACCTAGGGCTCCCATCCTGATACGTAACAGGCACGAACAGTTCAAAAGATGGCTCAAGAAGAACTCAAAGCCCCAGAGCCCATAACTCTAAGTGACCGAGAAATAGCGAACCTCTCAGATGCACAGTTCAAAACATTGGTGATCAGGATGCTCACAGAACTGGTTGA
>NW_028082678.1:0-992 GCF_014824575.4 Sturnira hondurensis
GCCACCTCTAGGAAAGGACAGACCAAAGATAAGTCTCTTGTTGGGGAGGGAAGGCTTGTGAGTTATATCTAGAAAGTAGTGAGGTTGCTGGTGGTCAGATTTTGAGGTAAGGTGAAAGTAAAGAATAGTAAATAGATGTAGCATTTGAGCAAGTAGAGTTAATCACAATAGTAATAGAATTCAGGAACCTGTAAAGTGGGCTAAGGCCGGAGAGATGTGTTGTGAAGTATTTACAGTGGTATAGAAAGCAACAAACAAGACTTCCGCCAAGATGGAGGCATAGGTGGAAACACTGTGCCTTCTCCCACAACCAAGTTTGAATACAACAAAGGTTTGGAAAAACAAAGACACAACCAAAGGACAGAAAATTGAAGTATACGGAAGTCCGACTACATCTAACCGTTCAACGGGGACGGTAAGAGGGGCGGAGCCAGCAGCGAGCAGGGTCGGGCAGGACAGGGCCCCCCGACCCAGGTTCGCAGGCAGACGGGAACCAGTTGGGGTGCGGGGCAGACCCTGGGCGCATATTCGAGCACAGTGAGACAGACCACGCAGGCCCCAGGGGGCGAGGGCTGACGGCGGTGGCACACTCGCATGCAGTGGGACGAATCGCGTGGGCCCGGTGACGGCAGCAACTGCGGCACCGGTGAGGGCCGTGGCGGCAGGCGGCGGACAGGACGCCATAGTGCCTCTTTGACCCCACCCCCACATACAGCGTCACAACCCACCGACTTAGTAGCCCTTCGGCACCGGTGATGGCTGGGGCGGCAGGCGGCAGATGGGAAGCCAGAGTTTTTCTTTGACCCCGCCCCCACATACAGCGGAACAACCCAGCGACTTAGTTGCCCTGTTCTACTGAACATTTCAGGGCTCTGATCCTTCTATGGAACAGGCACGAACAACCCGAAAGATGGCTCAAGAACTCAAAGTCCCAGAGCTCATAACTCTAAGCGACCGAGAAATTGCCAGCCTCTCAGAAGCACAATTCAAGA
>NW_028082679.1:0-707 GCF_014824575.4 Sturnira hondurensis
TTTTGCCCATTGAGTATGATGTTGGCTGTAGGTCTTTCATATATGGCCTTTGCTATGTTGAGGAATGCTCCCTCTCTTCCATTTTTCGGAGTACCTTTATCATAAATGGGTGTTGAACCTTATCAAAAGCTTTTTCCGCATCTATTGATGTGATCATGTGGTTTTTGTCTTTGCTTTTGTTTATGTGGTGCATTACATTTATTGATTTGCTTATATTGAACCATCCTGGCATCCCTGGGATGAATCCCACTTGGTCGTGGTGTATGATCTTTTTGATGTATTGTTGGATGCGATTTGCTAATATTTTATTGAGGATTTTAGCATCTATGTTCATCAGCAATATAGGCCTGTAATTTTCTTTTTTTGTTGTGTTTCTATCTGGCTTTGGAATTAGGGTGGTGCTGGCTTTATAAAAAGAGTTGGGGAGTTTTCCCTCCTTTTAGATTTTTTGGAATAGTCTGTGAAATATAGGGGTTAGCTCTTCCTTAAAAGCTTTGTAGAATTCTCCTGTGAAACCATCTGGTCCAGCGCTTTTGTGCGATGGGAGTTTTTTGACTACTGCTTCAATTTCATTTGCTCTTATTGGTCTGTACAGGCTTTCTACTTCTTCTTCATTGAGTTTTGGAAGACTATATTTTTCTAGAAATTTGTCCATTTTTACCTAGGTTTTCAAATTTCATGGTATACACTTCTGCATAGCAATTTCT
>NW_028082680.1:0-510 GCF_014824575.4 Sturnira hondurensis
CTTTAGGTCAGCCTGTATTGCTATGAACTTCTCTCTCAGGACTGCCTTCACTTTGTCCCAAAGTTTTGGATTGTTGTAAGTTCATTTCCATTTGTTTCCAGAAGCTTTCTGGTTTCTTCCCTAATTTCAATCTTGACCCATTCATTGTTTAATAGCCTACCATTCAGTCTCCATGTTTAGGGGTGTTTTGGTTTTTTTTTCCTGTGGGGTTGGTTTCCAATTTCAGTCCCTTGTGATCAGAGAAAATGCTTGGTATGATTTCTATTTTCCTGAATTTGTTGAGACTCGTTTTGTGTCCTATCCTGTGGTCTATCTTTGAAAATATTCCATGTGCATTTGAAAAGAATGTGTATTTAGCTTCTTTGGGATGGAGGGCTCTCTATATATCAATTAGGTCCATTTCATCTAGAATGTCTTTTAATGCTGCAATATCTTTGTTGATATTTTGTTTGGAAGATTTGTCCATTTTTGACAGTGGGATGTTAAAATCCCCTACTATAATTGTGTTGC
>NW_028082681.1:0-661 GCF_014824575.4 Sturnira hondurensis
CCAATAATAGCAATGAATTATGAGGCTTATACATATGTATACATAAAATGTATAACTACAGTGGCACAAAAACAGAGGAGGAAATGGAAGCATACTGTAAGATTCTTATGCTTTAATGTGAAGAGGTTTAGTGTCTCTGGGAGTTAGATTATAATGTATTAAAGATGGGTATTATAAATCCTAGAGCAATGGTGCACACACGCAAATAAGAGGAATATCAAATAAACCAATAGTGGAAATAAAACAGAATCATAGAAACATTCAGTTAATACAGGAGAAAGCAGGAAAAGATGAAAACAAGAAAGAAAAACAGATGGAATAAGTAGGAAACAAATAGCAATTATATTTGAACCCAAATATATTGATAATTACACTAAAAGTAAATGGTGCAAACACTTCAGTTAAAAGGCAGATTGTAACAGTGGCTATAAGAGAAAGCCCCAATTAAATGTGGTCCATAACAATGCATCTTAACTATCACTACACAAATAGGCTAAAAATAAAAGGATAAAAATATGGTCATATAATATATTAGCCAAGCTAACACCAATCAAAAAAGATTGAGGAGTTACTTTAATATCAGACAAAATAGATTAAGGGAGAGGAATGTTATTAGGAATAAAGACAGACATTTCATAATTATTAAATGGTCAATACCAAC
>NW_028082682.1:0-2478 GCF_014824575.4 Sturnira hondurensis
GGCACTTTGAAACCGCGGTTCCTTATGTTGACACAGTTTGAAAGCCGCAGCCCACAGTTTGAAGGAAACCTGCAAGTTGCAGATTCCTCCCCGGCGAATCCACCTTTTCCCCTCTGAGGCCTGAAAGAGCCATTTTTTACATCCCACTGCTTGGGTAACCTGCGTATCTTTTTGAATCATTACTGCTCTCCTGGAGCTGAGCCGGCACAGGCCAACATACAACCAAGTGGCGCGGGGACATTCTGTCCCCAAAGAACGCACTGCCGGACGCCCTCAACGCCACATGGAAAATCCAGTGTACTCAGCAGAGAGGGCTCACGAGTTCGCTGAACACCACTTTCTCAGCTGCCCTGGGGGACTCCCTTCCTAGTGTTCCCCGGCATACACAGGCCGCCAGGCATTTTGACCCGTCCCCGCCCCCACTCACCCGGGAAACACCAGTGCTTCCCTGCTCCTGCCTCCGGCCTCAGAAGGACGTGTGGGGGCAGTAGAGCCACAGTCCAGTCCGCCAGAGACCAGGAGCACTTGCCCAATCTCAGGGAAACACAGAGCCTGCTCCTGGGGATGACACTGAAACAGCCTGACATGATGACAGTCTGCATTGCCACTCATTCCCTGTGCAGAGGGGAGAGTGGACCTGGGCTCTACTTCTGCTCAGGCAGGAGGTCTCCGCTGCCCGAGCCTTTCTGAATACCTTCCTCGTTCCCCTCAAGTTTTCCGAGGTCTCTCCAGGAGGCGGCCCTCTAGGGCTGCCACTCTAGCCACCGCCCAGCACCTTACTCAGTGGCAGTGAGGAGGCTAAGCACCGGAATGCCACTCCAGGCATCAGAGGAAGTTGGTTGACACTCTTGTTGGGAAAAGGAGCCCATCTTCTCTGTGAGCTCTTCTATGTGCAAGAGTCATTAAATGAGCCTTACAAAAATCCTTCCTGTGTCTTGGTGGCTGGGCCTCAGGTACCGGAGGTTAGGCAAATGTTGGTTGGCTGCAGTCCAGGAAACATCTGGAGAAGCCTCAGTAGAACCTGTCCTGTGGGCACCATTCCATTCCTCTCTGTGGGCAGCAGCGAGTGCCACCCAGCTGTGGGGACTGACTGGGTCCTAGTCCTCTCTGGAGGGCCCAGCCTCCCATACCCTGGTCCTTCACTGAGTTACCCAGGGCTGAAGGAGGGGCCCTCCCTTTTACTCTTTGAGTTCTAGTGGGACTTAGTTCAGGGACTGGGTAAGGGAGTAAATGGTAATCACTGAAATGTGAAGCAGAGCATTTTATTTTGCAACTGGGAAAATATTTTAGATGTAGTCAGTGGTAGTGGTAGTACAACCTTCTAAATATGCTGTATGTTATGGAAGTGTTCAGTGTGAAATATTTAAAACTATGGTAGGTGAATTTCTCATCCACAAGGAGAAATGTCCATTATGAACCAAGTTCATATTTTGTTTTCCTCTTGCATTTAAGTATTAGGCGAAACATCAATTCTTGGTGACCTAGAGTCATTTGTCGTGAAGACTGGGTTTTTGCAGGGAGCACCTTTATTGTTGTCTTTTCCATGTCATACTGACTCCTGGATGCAAAGGTGATTTGGGGAGAGGATCAAAACTGAGAGTGATGTTTCAAACAAAGAGAAAAGTTCAAGACACTGTTGTTCCTCTCACCTGAACCTTCTTTCTAAAAACATTACTGTGAGGCACCATGTGGGTTCTTTTTGTATGCCCCTTAAAATGCCCCTCTTCAATGTTATATTTTCGGATTCCCCCATCATACTATGTTCTTCATGANCACATAAAAATTCTCAAGAAGCTGGACAGTGCACAGTCATTTAAAGAACCCCTTCCACCTAGCTATTGAAAGGCTGTCTATGTGTTTCAAATCTCTTGTCAGGTTTCTAGTTTTAGATTTTTATTGTTGCGCTTTTCAATCTCTTGCCTATGGTAGTGAATAGTGTCTTAATGTTCCTATTGCACTTACTGCTTAATTCAGTCTCCCTTGAGAACAAGTAATTCCCATTCAGCATTAAAGTCTTGCTTTTTGGCCATAGTGGTCACAACATTTCCACTGCTCCTGAAAGTCCACAATATGAACCCAAGCTCTAATCATATATATTCAATATCTAGGTCCCCACTTGCATGTCTATATACATGCCATACTCTTCAATATTTGTAGGTCTTTTAAAAATATTTTATGTATTTATTTACTTTTTAGAGAGAGGGGAAGGGAAGGAGACAGAGTGGGTGAGAAACATCAATGTGTGGTTACCTCTCATGTGTCCCCCAATGGGGACGGGGCCCGCAACCCAGGCATGTGCCCTGACTGGGAACCTAACCAGCGAACCTCTTCTTCCGAGGCCTGTGGTCAATCCACTGAGCTACACCACCCAGGGCAATATTTGTAGGTCTTGAGATAAACCATGTGTTCTTGTCTTGTGCTTGTACATAACCTCTGATACTATCCGGGACCCTCTGCACAGATTAGTATTTCCCTGGG
>NW_028082683.1:0-681 GCF_014824575.4 Sturnira hondurensis
GTATCATCCATTTGCCCAGCATTTCCACACCCTATACACTGTACCTGTTAGTTATATTAGCTCTCTTTTTATTTATTTTTAATTACATTTTATAGTAAATATTTTTTAATTTTTAAATCATGAACCAAGGTAATTTTTTTCATTGCTTTTAGAGAGAGGTAAGGGAGAGAGGAAGGGAGAGAGAGCAACATCAATGTGACAGAGAAACATTGATCAATTGCATCCCTTAGGTGCCTGGACTGGGGATGGTGCCTGCAAATTCTCAGTTATGGTACTATAATAGGGTGAAGCCAGCCCCCCACAAAATAGAGATTTGTAATGGGACCCAGAACTCAGGGTGTCCAGGAAATATTAAAAATGTAGAGTGTCCTCACCCCCATATGCCTGAACTGTGGAATGGAACACATGGACATGAGAGTTGTTCTGCATAGGAACAGTTTTGCAAATAACCTCAGGCATGGTTATTTAGCATATCTATAAGTTTTAAGTGGTTTCATGGATATGTTAAATAGCTGTGGCCGTGTTTTGAGCCAGGGAGATGGGAGTGACTTCCACCCTTGAAGTAACTGGGAGGCAACTGCCTCTGGTTACAGCTCCTATGTGAGAGCTTGGAGATGATTGGCTCCACACTGGCACTGTACCTGCTCATACTCACTATGGCAACCCAGAAAAGCTGGAAAA
>NW_028082684.1:0-744 GCF_014824575.4 Sturnira hondurensis
GGCCACAAGGAGGAGCTGTGGCTCCATTGAAACCTCTGAGCTGGAGGAGGGGAAGGGGTTGGAAGAGGGGAAAGGGGTGTGATCAGGGGGGACACTAGGGCTTAGCACTGGATCCTCAGGTCAGCTGGGACCATCATTGGGAGACATCCCAAGGACATTAAGCTAAAATCATTTTCGAATTGATCTTCCTCTGTCTCCAACCAGAGATCTGCGTTCCCTTCAACAACTGTTAGAACTAAGCCCAGCCAGCAAGGCCTGTATCCCCAGTGTAGGTGCAGAGACTGGTTGTCCCTCATACACTTCCCTCAGCACACTCCCAGGTGTGGAGTTCCGAGCTGGAAGCACAGTAGCATATTTTAAATGAGGGGCACGGATCCATCAAACTTCCTCCCTCCACACATTGGGTAAGGGGCTCTAAGGAGCCCCTGAGAGGACAATGAGGGAAACAATGTTTGGATTGACATCCTGCCTGACTGAGAGGGTTTGTGGCTCAGAGGGGGGTCTTAAAGGGAGGGGCTTGGGGAGAGAATCTATGTACTGAAGAAGGGTGCTAATACCCACAGAGCGACCATCAGGGGAGTAATGGAGCCCAGCCCATTGAGATCCACCTTCTGTGAGAGTCTGTATGAGGCATGAAATGGGGAGGAGTATCCCCGGGGGCTGGGAAGACTGTCAGGGACAGTGACATCACAGCAGAACCACCAACCAAGGACAAGGAGTCCAGAGCCCGCCCCTCGCTGCCAG
>NW_028082685.1:0-649 GCF_014824575.4 Sturnira hondurensis
CCTTATTATATGAAATGCTAAAGGGACTTATCTAAGAAAAAGAAGATAAAAATAGGAACAGTGAAAGGACAACAAACTCACAGTTACTAACAACCACACCTAAGACAAGAGCAAACCAAGAGGACAGACAGCTAGATCAGGAGCGGAACCATAGAAATGAAGAACACACGGAGGGTTAGCAACAGGGTAGTGGGAGGAGGAGAAGCGGGGAGAAGATACAGAAAATAAGTAGCATAGACAGTAGGTAGAAAATAGACAGGGGGAGGGCAAGAATAGTATGGGAAATATACAATCTAAAGAACTTGAGACACGTGGGCATAAACTAAAGGAGGGAAGGGTGGGGGAGGGGCGTGTAGGGTGGAGGGGAATGAAGGGAGGAATAGAACAACTGTAATGGTATAATCAATAAAATATATTTTTAAAAAAATTTAAAGCTGTGATGTAGGTCTTTTATTTTATGGATGATATCTCTGTATAACGTAATTGGTAATGGCAATCCTTATTTTTAAACCAGTGGGACAAATTTTATTCTTTGTGAGAAAGCCTGACTTAATTTTTTATTCCAAGGAAATGTTTCCATAGAATTGCAATGGGTATCATAAACTCCACTGAGAAATAAATTGCAGCATACATCTTTTAAGCCAAGTTA
>NW_028082686.1:0-948 GCF_014824575.4 Sturnira hondurensis
ATTTTATTTATGCCCTGGCTGGCGTAGCTCAGTGGATTGAGCGCGGGCCTGCGAACCAGACGATCGCAGTTCGATTCCCAGTCAGGGCACATGCCTGGGTTGCATGCCGGTTCCTTGCAAGCTAACTCCCAGCAGGGGATGCACAAAAGGCAACCATACATTGATGTTTCTCTCCCTCTCTCCTTCCCCTCTAAAGATAAATAAATAAATAAATAAATCTCTAAAAAAAAAGACCCCTGGATTAAAAAAAATATATTTTATTTACTTCGAGAGAGGAAGGAGATGAGAAAGAGAGGGGGAAAAACACTGGAGAGACACATCTATCAGTTGCCACTCACAGGCCCCCAACTGGTGACCTGGCCTTGTGGGTCTGGGCTCTGACTGGGAGTCAAACTGGCCACCTTTCCGTTTGCAGGATGATGCTCCATGCACTGAGCCACACTGATCAGGGTGACCATATCGTTATAGGGCTTTGGATCACCTAAGTGTATGATTTGGTCGAAGTTCCGTGAATGTATACTTAAAGCATTAAAAAATTATAACCAAGTATTAAGGTCTAGTTCATGACATGCATGCCAAAATATTTAAGGGCAAGAATGAATACCGATGCCTGCAATTACCTGTGAAATGTACTGCCTAAAATAAGATGGGTTAATATAGAAGCTGACAAAGAGCTGCCTATTTTTCTTTTGTTTTTTAAAAAATATATTTTATTAATTATGCCATTACAGTTGTCATATTTCCTCCCCTTCATTCCCCTCCACCCTGCACATCCCTCCCCCACAATCCCCCCCTTTAGTTTATGTCCATGTGTCTAAGTTCTTTAGATTCTATAGTTCCCATAGTATTCTTGCCCTCCCCGTCTATTTTCTACCTACTGTTTATGCTACTTATTCTCTGTTCCTTCTCCCCCCTTCTCCTCCTCCCACTCCCCTGTTGCTAACCCTC
>NW_028082687.1:0-1815 GCF_014824575.4 Sturnira hondurensis
TTTGTGTCATCATTCATCTATCCTATGCACAGTCACATTGCCTTCCCCTTCTATGTGCTCGGAGCATGGTTCAGACAAACAAGGAAAGCATCCAACTCAAGATGAACCGCCTGAACCTCCATCTTGGTCTGGACTTGCTAACAACTTCCTAGGGCCAATTCAGGCCTGACGAACCCAGAGCTCAAGCCACTACTCTGTTCTTCAGATCAGGTACTGCGCTCTATTCAGCTTCAGATACCCCGAAATATGCACAATAGATTACACATTGAATTTTTGAAGACTCTTGGAAACATTACCGGTTTCCATACTAGGAAACCTTAAATTTAAACCGATTTAAACCAACTTAACCAAGGGAGTGGTTCTCAATTCCGACTCTGTGCCACACAGAGTCTGTTGGATGGATTAAATACAACACAGTGTATCCACTCAAGAGGAAGATTACACTGCGTTAAAGTAATATTTAGGGAGAAGTATGCAACGACGCCATGGAATGGATACAGTCCAGAGTAAAAAATACCAAAATATGTGCATTATGTTTGTAATTAAGCAAATGGTACTCATCATCAAATTCCAGAACACAATACACAAAACATGACACTGGATGACAAGCTAGGACTCTAGATCCCTTTTTTTGATACTAACCATCTGTTTCGTATAAACTTTCCATTCATTCCCAATGTACAACTGGGTGCATACTCAGGGTATACTTTAAACTTCTTTGGAGATTAGTAAATAGCACCACCTAGTATTCCTACTCAGTAATAGAGGAAATAAAACCAAACATACCACATAACCAAGCAAAGAAAGAAACAAGCAATACCCTGAAAGAGTTATGACAGCCCAACAAGCTCAACTGAGCAGTTTAAAAACATACAGATATCTCTTGGGCTCTAATCCAGGCTCCCATAAAGCACCTACAAGGCGTGCCTGGGAAATCAAATGTTGAAACCGAAAATAATTCTTGTGTGATACAGAGAAATCAGAAATGCTAATCTGTTGTATGTATCTCCATCAAGGTATAGCCATAAACACAAAGAACCATATTTTGTGAGGTGGAAGTAGTTTATCTTATATTGTGGTATATAATATATAAGAGATAGCAATGTATTGTCAAAAGCGACGTTACTTTGGAAAGCAAACTGGAGATCACATGCATGGGTTTGAAGGAAAGGGGACAATGGAGGAAAAGGTGTGGGGATCAAAATGCATATTTGGCAGGTACAAAGTAAACAGGAAGAAGAAAAGTACAGCAAATGGACAAGACAAAGAATTCACAAGCAAAAGCCAAGGACATGAAGTCAGGGGTGGGACTATTGGAGAGAAAGGGAGTGCTGAGCAGAGGGTAGCAGGAAAGAGGGAAAAACCGAGATAACTGGAATGGCACAATCAATGCAATATTTAAAAACAAAAAACTACACGAGATTTGCTAGTAAAAGGTCACCTGTTATACAACATANACACGAGATTTGCTAGTAAAAGGTCACCTGTTATACAACATATTCCAGGATGTCCAGAGAGATACACACAAGGTAAATGTGAAATTCTATAACCAAAAAATGTTTTAACACATTTTCTAAATTTCACAGAATACTTTTAGAATTGACCCTATTAGACTAAAGTTGGAAAAGGCAGCTGGAAGAATTTTTTCATGGAGGTTAGAGATTTAACAGTTTTCCTTCTAACAACACAGTAAACTGAGAATTTCATTATAGAGATTTGTGGTGTGGACCAACAGACTCATGGACACAGGGAGACATGGCCAAATGGCTGGGCAAGAGGGAGGGTCTCAAGCAGTGCAGGAAAGGCTGTGTCCCT
>NW_028082688.1:0-1462 GCF_014824575.4 Sturnira hondurensis
CAAAATTAGGGACTTTGTCGGGCACATCCTTGTGTCCTCAGCACCTGCAAGAGTCTAGCCCTTGGTAAGTGGCCTGTAAATACAGGATCCTGCAAAGTAATGCCTGTTTGAGTGTGGTTGGTAGGGTAACGATATGGGTGTAATAATTTATAGTTTTAATTTGAACACTTCACCTAAAATGTCAGATGGTGTGCTTGAGTGTGATGTTGTTATGTTACAGAATTACATGCTTATGATCTTGTAATAAAAAGGGGCGTTGTTTGTGCCGGACTCTGTAAATGTAGATCTAATGAGCGTCTCCTTGTACGCAGACCCCTATACTATGTTGACTGGGTTACTGTTTTTCTACCAGACTTTCCCACCTTTTATTTTTCTTTTGGAAATACATGATTACTTATGTAATTTAACTATCATGGAAATGCAGGAAGGAGGCAAATGCGTGCCCCCTCACTGGTGTGCTGGTGTCTTGATGAAGGCAAGGAAGTGATGGCCTTGAGGAATTAAATCTTTCTGGTTCTGGGATACATTAATTAAGCTTAAGAACTAGGTTTCAGTGGACGGTGTCATTAGAATTTCATCGGATGCTGAACCTATATTACAGTTTGTTCAACCAAGCATGTGTGCAACATGGTGTTTACGTGGCCAAATGACTCACAGAAACAATCAACCCACGGCCTTAACTCACTTGCTTGGAGCTTTCTGATTAAAAACAAGAACAGCATGTGGACAGTGGCCGGGGTGTCCTGAAGTACCTCGGGCTGCCCTGGGAGTGCACGAGTGTGCAGACATGAACCCAGAGCCACGGAACCGCTGAAACACCAGAGGTTTGGTCTTACTGCTGTGGCTTTCTCAACAATTTGATTTTTCCTCCTCGATTAGCATTGTGGAGGTTTAACATCCTAGGTGTTCTGGTTGTCACGCAGGGGTTGTGGCGATGTCATACAACCTTCTTACAACAAACAGTCCTCTGTTCGCCCAAAGGACTCGGTGCAGGAACCAGGGACTCATCAGTCTTCAGGCAGCCCGTTCTATAGTTTAGGCAGGTCTAGATAATAGAGAGCTTACATATATATGAAATCTATTTCCGTAATAGACAAAAGAGAGGAAGAGGCAGGCGTGGGCAAGGAGAGCCTCGGACTGCCAGGCTGACTGACAGAGTATGAGAACTCAGTGGGGAAGTCCTGAGACAAGACTGTGTGTCGAAGGAGCCCCACAGTGGGCAGAGATGTCCAGTCCCTATTACCCCAGCTACGATCAGCCGCTGGCTGGGGCCTCTCAGAAACAGCATGGTCTCCAGTAGGATTGCAGAGCAGATTCTGAGGGTGTTAACAGCCTGAGGCTATCAGCTAACTACACTTCTCACAGCTGGTCAGCAAGCTATTTCTTTAAGGGGGATCTGAGCAGTGAATCTCTGTGATTGTCACACATGGTTATAAACGAGATGTTAAGAGCACAAACTATA
>NW_028082689.1:0-771 GCF_014824575.4 Sturnira hondurensis
ATTAAAGACCACGGTTGTGAAATATCACAATATGTGAGTTGAGCTGTTAATAGAGCATTTTCTACAGACTGTAAAGCCTTCTTTGCTTCTGGAGTCATGGATCTAGGAGACGAGGGATTAGGGTCTCCTAAAAGAAGATTAAACAAGGGTTTTAATTCACCAGTAGATAATTTAAGTGAAGGGCGGATCCAATTGAGTTCCCCTAGAAAGGTTTGAAAATCATGTAAAGTTTTTAATTGAGAAGTATCAATGGTTAGTTTCTGTGGAGAGAAGGAAGACGGTTTTAATGAATACCTTAGATAAGAAAATGGATAGGTATTTTGTACCTTATCAGTAGCGTTCTGCAATCCTGATTGGGATAAGGCCTGTTGTATATGCTGGAAAGTTGAATACAAATAAGACTCGTTTTCATGAGCTAATAGAATGTCATCCATGTAATGGATGATTAATGCAAGAGGAAACTGATCTCGAGTTTGTTGAATAGCTTGTTGCACAAACTTTTGACATAGGGACTTGAACCCTGAACCCTCAGATTAAAAGTCTGATGCTCTACCAACTGAGCTATCCGGGCTCTGCCTGACCTGCTAGATTTCCCCAATCTGTTTTATCAGGGTTTGGCGGCTCCGATTGAACAGTCGCCACCTTAAAATCAGTCGCCACCTTAAGATCAGTCACCACCTTAAGATTAGGTTCTTCATACCGCGCCTCCCAAGTCGGAGCAGGCAGAGCAGTTGGCACTGAAGGCAGAGGGCGAGAAAGATCCTCTGCCGA
>NW_028082690.1:0-615 GCF_014824575.4 Sturnira hondurensis
ATGAGAGAAACAAAAATTTTAACTATGGACTATAACAAAAATATCACACATCTATGGGTCCTAGGAAAAGAGTTGCCAACTGATGAAAAGGCAATGAGTGCCACCCTTAGTTAAACGTGGTCCCAGGCAGATAAGCAGTGACAGCCACAGGCACAAAGAGCACAGGGAGGGTTTCAGTCTCACTTCCCCGTGACTCTGGAGCATCGTGTAAGTTTTACTGTTTTCATGCCAAGTAGCACAGTAATAGTCGGCCTCGTCCTCAGGCTGCAGCCCAGAGATGACAAGGAGCCCTGCATTGTCCGAGGCTTCTTTGGATCCAGAGAAGCGGCTGGGGACCCCGGAGCCCTGGTGCTTGTCTGAGTCTGATTTATATCTCAGCAGATACCGGGGAGGGCCGCCTGGCTTCTGTTGGAACCAGTATATGTGGTAGCCACCAACAACAGAGCCACTGCTGAGGGTGCAGGTGAGTCTGGCTATTGTTCCAGGAATCCCAGACAGCGAAGGCGGCTGAGTCAGCACAGGCTGGGAGAGGGAACCTGCAGACACACAGACAGATGGGAGTAAACAGAAGGTCAGGGTGCAGGTGCTGTGGGTCTCTGGGGCCCGTCCCTACCT
>NW_028082691.1:0-817 GCF_014824575.4 Sturnira hondurensis
AAGGGCTGTTAGTTAAATAAAGATAACCATCAGTGCTTAGTTAAAATCATGTTGTGACCTTAATGGAAGGTTATACTTTTATAGAGAACGCAACAGCAGTCGAATCAGCGACCGTGGCTGTGTATTATCATCTCGGGAAACTGCGCCGGAAGAGAGCTGGTTTGCTAGATGTGCGCCTGTATGGACAGGCCCCACCCCCCCTCACCTTGGAGAAACTATCAGCTTCTTTAGAAATGGACGCAAAGTTAAACCTACTAAAATATCGAGTCCGAGTGTTCAGCATGCCCTCCCTTCTTTCCCCCTTCTTTTCATTTACATTTTCCTTCCTGACTTCCATTTTCACCCTTCCTTCCTCTTTCCCTCCTTCCTTCTTTTTTTCTCACAACCTTCCAGTGCCACCCACGTGCTAAGACTGGGAGGCCCCAGGGACAAGGGCCGCCTGGGAGTTAGCTGATAGGGCAGCCCCTCACTCAGCACAACAGGGAAAAGCACAGGCCTGTGCGTCTCAGTCTGGGGGTCTCAGAGGACGCGTCCCAGGAGAGCCAAGTCCTTCTGGGTGTAGGCCTTAGCCAGGTGTAGCAGGGCGGTCTCAGTAGAGGACATTCCCAACGTGGAGACCCCACGGTGCGGCCTCTTCCAAGAACCACCACGCAGGCGAGGCCTGGGCAAACCCCAGGAAGAAGGACCCTCTTCCGGCATCCAGCTTGTAGTACCCGAGTGTAAGGGTTTATGATAAATAAGACATTGTCTGTGTCACATGTATTCATAAAAGATGAAATATAAAGCTTCCACAATGGAGAACAACTTCTCTCGCATC
>NW_028082692.1:0-517 GCF_014824575.4 Sturnira hondurensis
GCAACCCAGGCATGTGCCCTGACTGGGAATTGAACCGCGATCCTCTGGTTCACAGGCTTGTGCTCAATCCACTGAGCTACGCCAGCCAGGGCTTGTAGAATCTATTAATGGTACCTACCTCAGGGTGTTGCAGCTCAAAGAAAGTGTTTATGAAATTTTATTACTGCAAATAAGTCTTTGCAACACAATGTCTTAAATCCTATGGTATTATATTCATGTGGTGCTACATCAATCCCTTCAGTTAACGCGTCTTTGTTAAGGACCTACTATGCTACTAAATCGGAGAGATAAAAATCATGTAAAGTCTCCACACCTGCCTCCTTTCTAAAATGAGAGGTGTGGAATAGACGATCCCTAAAGTCCCTAAAAACCTACTGTGAGCTCCAGGGGAGCTGCAGAGAACACAAGCCCAGCGGTCCTTTGGAAAGGTTTTGATTACATCCACATAGAGCTATTGGAGAAAGGGAGGTAGATACAAAAGAACAGAAAGTATTCAACTGAGCCAAGCAACTGCTTA
>NW_028082693.1:0-667 GCF_014824575.4 Sturnira hondurensis
GAGACAGAAGAGCTAACAGAGAAGACAGGAGAATCAAGCAGAGAGGGCCATGCATGGCTCAGCTGCCTGCAATGTGAGTGTTTTGTGTAGGTATTGCCTCATCTCTCTCTCAGAGCTATTTGCATCATTTTCTTCACCTGTTTAATTGGAACAATACCTTCCTTACAGGGATCATGCTGCAAATGAACTCAGATAATGCAGGCCTGGCATACGTGGTGAGCTTGGTAAATCGTTGTGATTTTTTTTATTGAGGTGGGCCTTAAAGAACAGGTGAGAATGATGCAAATGGAGACAGAAACATCAATCACATTTCAGGTAAGGTGAAGGGTGAAGTAAATGCAAAACTCAAGAAGGCAGCAATAACTCCACTGTGCTCAAGAATGAATCTGACTGCTCTGCAGGGCTCATGAAAAGGGAGTAAGGAGAGAGGGCCTTAGATGAGTTTAGATCCATTACCCTCTACCAGGCATTGCACTAGATGCTTAGGATTTTGAGAAAAAAAGACTCAGTTCCTGGCCTCTTGATACTACAGTAGAGAGGGGGGAGGGGGGAGCAGATAAGCAACAATTAAGTGTGATTCATGCTCTTCTAAAAGTGAGCACAGCTTTGACACAGCCAGGGACGTGCTGGACACCAGTCTGCAGCTGCTTCTAACTTCTCTGGCCTC
>NW_028082694.1:0-1366 GCF_014824575.4 Sturnira hondurensis
ATAAAAATTATATTAAAAAAAATAAATTAAAAAAAAGTGAAAGGATGGGAATAAATCTTCCAAGGAAGTGGACAAGAAAAAAAAAGCCGGGGTAGCAATTCTCATATCAGAGAAAATAGACTTCAAAACAGGCCCAGAAAGAGAGACCCAGAAGTCACTTCATAAAAAAAAATAAATAAATAAATAAAAAAAGAAAAGAAGTTAGATAACTACAGGGGAATTCCAATAATACTGTCAGATGGTTACTCAAAAGAAACTTTGCAGGTTAGAAGGGATTGACGAGAAATATTCAAAGTCATGAAAAGTGGGGACCTACAGACAAGACTGCTCTACCCAACAAATATATCACTTACAATCTAAAGGCAGGTAAGAGTTGTCCAGAGAAGAAAAAACTAAGAGTTCATCATCACCAAACCATTATTATATGAAATTTTATGGGACTTATTTAAGAAAATGAAGATCAAAACTATGAACAATAAAATGTCAACAAATACATATCAACAATTGAATCTAAAAAAATAAACTAACTTCCAGCCAAGATGGAGGCATAGGTGGAAACACTATGCCTCCTTGTACAACCAAGTTTAAAGACAAAAAGGTTTTAGTAACAAAAACACAGCCAAAACACAGAAAATTGAACTGTATGGAAGTCCGAAAACAACAAACCATTCAGCCAGACCAGTAAGAGGGGCAGAGTCAGCAGCTAGCAGAGCCGGGGTCAGGCAGGAAAGATCAGCCAGGAGCACAGGCGACAGCTGACAGATCCCAGGTGTGGGATGGCAATGGGCAGACCCAATGAGGGCTCAAGGAGGTTGGCTGACCGCAGTCACACATTCACACTCAGATAAACCAAGCGAAGTAGTGAGCAGTGAGATAGACCATGCAGGCTAGGGCCCCTTCGCTGGGAATTAAAGCCTGAAAGTACCAATTGGAAAGACTTTCGGAATCGAGGTGCTGGGAGAGGCTCCCAGGCTCACAGACAGTTTGTTGGAGAGACCCACAGGGTCCTGGAGGGTGCACAGGCCCACATACCCAGGAGCCAGCACCAGGGGTGCCAGGTTTGCTTGCAGAAAGCAGCAGAGGGGACCGAAATCTGAGAGAGAGCAGAACAAACACTCAGCACCACAACCCAGGGACTGGGTCGATCCAACCTGGTGAACACCTAGGGCTCTGCCCCTCACATGTAACAGGCGCAAACAGACCAAAACACCATGGCTCAAGAAGAACTCAAAGCCCCAGAGCCAATAACTCTAAGTGACCAAGAAATAGCCAACCTTTCAGATGCATAGTTCAAAACACTGGTGATCAGGATGTTCACAGAACTGGTTGATTTTAGTCACAAATTAGAGGAACAAATGAAGGCTAA
>NW_028082695.1:0-688 GCF_014824575.4 Sturnira hondurensis
GCGCCCCAAAACCCTGGTCTGATACTGATAGACAGGTAACAGTCCTCGGGGGTCGGGCGGGGTCGGGGACGGAAACCCAGCGCTGATTTCTTATGAGTCTATGATAGAAGGGCTCAGAGCTCCGCAGCCAACAAGGAGTAATGGATGCTCGCCCCCCAGCTACCCTGATATTGCCAGTCCCCATGTGCTCTGGGAGGAGTTTTTCCTGGCTGTTATCCCCTGAAGCTTGAGCACCGGGGATGGGGCACTGAGTGTAGCCCCTTGCCAGCTGGAGCAGGATCCAGGATGGTCTGGAATCAGAAAGGATTCCTACCAAGGCTTTGAAGCCTACTTTACTAAGATTTCTTTTATTTCAATGACAAAGGCTAACACGGAAAATGAGTGTGTTTTTCCAAAGTTCTGTTGCCTTTTGGGGGATGGAGCCTGACTTAGAAACTTTCTTAATGGCTCTTTGTCTATTGCCTTTCCTTTACTGCCTGATGAAGATTCATTCCTAACTTGAGCCAGAAGTCCTGAGGGGGAAAAAGTAAAAGCAAAAGCCTCTCTAGGCAAGGATATGCGGACAAGGATATGCTGGCCCTCCCATTGAGAGGGTCGCCAGGCCATTCCAGTCTCCTGCTATTTCAGAGTGTTTCCTTGCCACCATGAGGCACTCCCCTGTTGAGGGAGTAGCCTTGCGGTGCCTTCT
>NW_028082696.1:0-1414 GCF_014824575.4 Sturnira hondurensis
CCAACACTGCCAAGAGCAGGGCTGTGGGGGCAGAAAAAGCCCCTACACCATCTCATCAGCAGTCAGCCTGCTCCGCACGGAAAAGACTTCCTGTTTCCCAAAAAGTACCTCCGTGTCCTGTGTGGCAGAATCTTCCCTGACCTCCAAACACATTACTTGTTCTCTTACTATCTTACACACCCTTGCGACAGCTCAGGCTGTGCATACACTGGCATGACTACTCACTGAACTGGCATCTCAGTGAAAAATGAGGCAGTAGGTGGCAGGAACAATGCGTCTGAGAAACTAGATGTCGTCGGCACTGTGCATGGCACAGATAAGTGTGCTCCCATAAAGGTCACCAATGAGGGAGTGAACCAATGGAACACGAAAACCTTGATGTGGGTGAGGGAGAGAGTCTGCAGCAGCCATGACTGAAAAGATTATGCTTTGATCCAAGGAGATGTGGACAGTTGTGCCCAGGCTACTAAACACAGCTAAGAGACCACAATGGCCTATGTTTGGTGTACCCAGAGGCACAGTGAGCACGCAGGAGGCTGTGGGGGCAGTGAACACGTACGAGGAGAGGATACACAGGCCAGTCATTTAACTCACTGCGGACGTTTAGATCTCTGACCTCGGTTCGCACTCATGCTCTGACAAGCCCACCCCTGACCTGGGCTTGAAGTACACGTGGAATGTTCTCCACTCCCCATGCGCTGAATGGCTTTCTCCAGCCCACTAGGCAGATCCAGACTCTGCACCTCACCCATCTCAAAGTGGAGCTCCTGCTGGTCAAAAATCTGGTCCTTGTAGTGCCCTTCCAGTGCAGCTGGCACTCAAGAAAGGCAATGGACCCAGTGCACAGGTGGGGAGGCGACTGAAGGAGGACGCCATGGGCATCCTTCTGTGGTCTCACCACTTCCTGCCCCCAAGACGCCCTGGTGTGCTCAGACTTGGAGGGATGAAAAGCGTATGTTCCAATCCCTCTTTTTACAGATAAGAAAAGGCGATCAGAGAAAGGAAACGACCTACCCAAACCCACCCAAAGACTAAGTATCAGAAACCGAATTAAAACCTGCCTGCTGTTTTACCCTCCACCACAGCACCCTCGTGGGCCTGGCATAGCCTTCGCCCCGCGTCCGTATTCCCTGCATGGTTGCCCCGTCTTCTTTCTCTGCTGGGTCGTCCCCCTGAATTTACACCTGCCAGGCGAGGTCTGACCAGGAAGGCAGCCACGCTAGGAGTGAGCAAAGGGGCCCTTGTGCCAAGTTCTCAGGATCTGCCCCCGTCTCAGCTTTGGTGGAGGTGGGCAGGCCCCCCAGATTTCAGGTAATCTCAGGACATGGATTTATTTGCGCCATGCTCTGCACAGTAAGGACAGGTTCCAGTCAATCCTCCCTCAGCTACTGGAGGCCAGTCCGACAGCGTTAGA
>NW_028082697.1:0-1079 GCF_014824575.4 Sturnira hondurensis
ATTGAGAGATGTGTTTCCAATTGGCGGCGGACAGAAGGACCTTAAGATTTTGGTGTATCGTCCTTGGGAGGGGTGCCTGTTTTCTGCAGCAGTTTTTGGCATCCCTCGGTGGGCCAAGTATTGCCCCGCCCCCCTCGGACCCTTTGTTCGGTAACAACCAGGTACCAGGTTCCTTGCACCTGTCTGGAGCTTTTCTTCTCACCCTAGTCTCTGATCGCATCCACGCTTATGACTTTGATTATTACCTTAGATTAATTAACACTCCAGTTTCCAGGAGCCCACGGCCAATGCACTGCAAGGCATCTGTTTCCTGAAGAGTTTTTTCTTGTTCACATTCCACATTTCTCTGGCCCGGGATTAAGCGTAAACAGTCTTTCTCCTAGATATCTGCTGTGAAGCCTTCTCACTGCCACGATGCCAACTGAGTTTCTAGGTTTTACTCATTTACCGATTTTCATATTAATCACTCTAAACTATACTCTTATGTGCATTTGAACAATGTTTGCATATCTTGTTCCAGTGCTCAAGGGATTAGGAGTTGAGAACGTGTTTTTGTAGTCAGGTAATCATTTTGAAATTAGAATGTTGGATCAATTTCTTAGTTAAAAACCTTAAGTAGCTTTCTGTTTTTCTTATGATAAAGACTACAGTTCCTAATAAGAACAAACACAAAGCAAATAGACATTGTGTGACCCAACCCCTAACCCCCAGCACCTCTCCGTCCTGTCTGTATTTTCCTTTCGAGTTTTCTTCATTCTGCTCAATGGTTCCTTGTTTTAGTTCCCACAACCCAGTGATGCGGACACCAGCCCCCCCCCCCCCGTGTCCGCGTCCTTAGGGATGAAATCAGACATTCACAGGGACTAACGAGTCCAGTGGAGGAAAAGGGACAGCATGACTTTTCTCTCAAGGGGAGCAAAAGCCTGGCCCTTGCTGGGACCAGCCTTTATTGGGTTTTCTGGGCACAGTACTGATGCTCCTCATTTACTATGCACAGGTTGCTTTAGGTGGTTACCTTTTACAGAACACAAAGGAGCCAATGCTGCTAATCACATCACAGAAGAAGGCTATTTGCAAAT
>NW_028082698.1:0-574 GCF_014824575.4 Sturnira hondurensis
GGTGGGGGGGGGGTTCAGGTATCGGCAGGGCTGGTTTCTTCTGAGCACTGCAAGGGAGCGCCCATTCTGCTCCTGCTCTCCAGCTCCGCCAGGCTCCGGCAGCCGCCAGCATCCTTGGCTCATAGATGCGTCACTGACTCATTGGCCTCCCGTGGCATTCTCCCTGTGCCTTCACCCCATATGCCGTCTGTGTGTCTGCGTGCAAATTTCCCCTTTTATCAGAACACAAGTCATCAGACGGGGCCACCCTAGTGACCTCCCTTTGACCTACAAAGACCCTATATCCAAGTAAGACCACGAGCACAGGTGCTGGGGTTGGGACCGCAACATTCAACATCCTTACTGGACAAAGGCTTCAACCCCCAATGCTGCCTGTCCGTTCACCGTCAGCACACGCCGAATAGGGAAGCACAAGGCACGAGCTCCAGCTTGGTGCCACCTGGAAAGGGGTGGCAACTGGTGTCTGTAATCTTATCACGCTCGCTATCTGTTGCCTTGTGGATTTCTGGAGGGTGCCAGAAACACTGCTTGGCACCAGGGTTGCTGAGGGCCCCTTGAGAGGTGGCCCACTGCC
>NW_028082699.1:0-587 GCF_014824575.4 Sturnira hondurensis
AAATGTTCTCTGTTAATAAACTATCATGTCCCTTGTAAATAAAGATAGTTAAGTTTCTAGCTTGAAGTTTTAATGTCATAGGACAAGAGCTCCAAACTGGCGAGCTGCTTAAATGTTCATGATATTCAGAAAAAACCACCTGGTGAACAGGCAGAGGTGGACATGCTGTTCATTACTCACATTACAGGGGAGTCCACCCATGGCAACATGTACGTGTGAGAGAGACTGCACCTCCTCCAGTCTGAGTCTCCTCATAAAAGATCCCAGACAAAGGCAGCACATGTCCAGGTTGTACAAACCCACGTGTGGCCTGGAGGTATATTATATCAGTGTGCAAGTGCAGAAGGAAAAAGTCAAGAAGCAGTCAAAGGACAAGCACTCCTAAAAGGAAATGAGAAGGGAGTTACATTCCCAAAACAATATACATTCCCTCTGGCCAGCCCTCGTTATGGTGGTGGAAGGGGCCATATCTTGAGCTAGTCCACATGGATTTAACTGTTTTGTCATATTCTTAATTAATAAGATTGGGGCTTTAACTACAGTGATGAATACAAACAGTGAGCACAGACATCCTTTCCTTCCTCCCA
>NW_028082700.1:0-948 GCF_014824575.4 Sturnira hondurensis
TAGCACCTTGAACATGACATTAGCAATAAGTTTTTCATATATTGCCTTTATTGTGTTGAGGTATGCTCCCTGTATCGCCCCTTTGCTGAGTGTTTTTATCATAAATCAGTGCTGAATTTTATCAAATTTTTTATCTGCATCTATTGATCTGGTCATGTAATTTTTGGCCTTAATTTTGTTTATGTGATGTAGTACATTGATTGCTTTGTAAATATTGTATTGTTCTTGAGTCCCTGGAATAAATCACACTTGATCATAGTGTATGATCTTTTTAATGTATGGCTGGGTCTGGTTTGCTAATATTTTGTTGAGGATTTTATTTTATTTTATTTTATTTATTTATTTATTTAAAAAAGATTTTATTTATTTATTTATTTATCTTTAGAAGGGAAGGAGAGGGAGAGAAACAGCAATGTATGGTTGCCTTTCATGCATCCCCTGCTGGGAGTTGGCCTGCAGGGAACCAGCCTGCAACCCAGGCATGTGCCCTGACTGGGAATTGAACTGCGATCCTCTGGTTCGCAGGCCTGTGCTCAATCCACTGAGCTACATCAGCCAGGGCTTGTTGAGGATTCTAGCATCTACGTTCATCAGAGGTATTGGCTGGTAAATTTCTTTGGTTGGTTGGTTTTGAAATTAGGATAATATTGATCTTGTAAAAAACTTTCAGAGTCTTTCCTCTTCTTGAAATTTTTGGAGTAGTATGAGAAGGATAGTTAAAAGTTTTTCTTTAAATGTTTTGTAAAATTCGCCTGTGAAGCAGTCTGATCCAGAGCTTTTGTGTGCCAAGAGTTTTTTGATAATTTCTTCAATTTTGCCAGTTATTGTTTGTCTATTTAGGTTTTCCACTTATTCCTACTTCAGTATTGGGAAGATTGGATTTTTTAGAAATTTATCCATTTCATCCAGGTTGTCCAATTTTTTGGCATATGGTTGTTAGTAGTTTGT
>NW_028082701.1:0-869 GCF_014824575.4 Sturnira hondurensis
AGCTTCCGTGTCATCTTAAACAGAACCCACGGATGCTAAAGTCAAAGGGTGACAAGATCTCTGTTGTGGAAGTAAAAAAAAAAAGCCGGTCGTAGAATATTCTCAGGTATGAACCATTTTGCAATGTAGTGGTATCAACAAAACCCAGCATGAGGACTATGGCTGACCCACAATCCAGAGCTGAATTTATGGTCAGAGGACTTGGGCTTGAAGGGTACATGGCTCAAAGAAATACAAATTTGGCATTAGCAATGGCCTCTAACAGATTCTGAGCCAGCTAGACTGGACCCCTCACCCTGGCCTTGGGTGTATGCCCTGCACTCTCCTGTAGTGTCAGAGGTGTGGGCAACAGTCTCCTCATCTGTCCATGAGAGGCTGCTCTCCGGGGCCGACTCAACCTCCAGAGTCTTTCCGCTTGAACTGGTCTGATGTGAGTCTTCATCAGATTCTCTTTTTCCAACTTCCTGTGCTGTCTTTTTTATTCATTGAGACTGGCCTCTTCCTCCCCACTTACTAGTGTAGAGGATTAGAACGTATTATTTCCTACTTGGGCATCAGAGAAGCACTGAGAGGAAATTAATCATGTACATTCGGGCACTCCCATACAGGAAATTGGAAATTGTACTCTTATCAATCTAGAGAGGTAAAAATAAAGGATTCCCAAAAACGAGAGGGTAGAAGAGAAATAAACTTTTCAGCAGTGTGGGAAAAATGAGTTTTATTTTTACTTACATTTGGGGGTAAGCTGATTAGTGGGCATCTTGCAAAGTAGCCTGTCTAAATGATCTGCCTCAAGTCAATGGTAGGGGTCATCAACGTTAAAACAAGTTCTGTTAATTATTAATCCTCAAAAAGTCTTTGGGAGTCCA
>NW_028082702.1:0-1216 GCF_014824575.4 Sturnira hondurensis
CCCCGGCCCCCGGCATTTGAGGTCATTGTTTATTTCAATCAAAGAAAGATGTCGAGGATGAACTTGTTTCATTTTTTTACTTGTATCAGGAAAAAAAACAACCTGTCTAGACTTATGAGGTCTAGGTTTGTAAAGGAGGTAAGTTAATGGGTAAATCAGGTTCCTGTTTAGCAGGTAGATAGAGCTCAAGTCGGCATGCCTTTATCCAAAAGCTTTTCTTTCCTCATTTGGGAAAAAAATGACTTTCTCTTTCTTTCTTCTTTTACCTTTCAGAAACATGGATTCAGATACCTCATCAGCCTTCCAGAATGATCTCACCTGCTCTGTCTGTATGAACTACTTCCTAGACCCTGTCACCATAGACTGTGGGCACAGCTTTTGCCGTCTGTGCCTTTACCTCTGCTGGGAGGAGGCCCAAACTCCAAGGCGCTGCCCTGAGTGCAGAAGAGTATCAGAGAAGCCAGATTTCAAAACCAACATTGCACTAAGGAACCTGGCTTCCATTGCCAGAGAGGCCAGAGCTCACTACATTAACAGGTCTGAGGAGCAGGTCTGTGTGGCACCCAAAGAAGCAAAGGGGGTCTGCAGGGATGAGAAGGACATGCTCAGTGCACTGTGCTCTGAATCCCCAGAGCATGCAGCTCACAGCCACAGTCCACTACAGTGGTCTGCTGAAGAATACAGGGTAGGTGCTATGTGGTAGGTATAAGGTCCAAAATGAGAGAGAAAGATGAAAACGATGATAAGAAAGTGGATGACAATGGAGATAGTGGAGATGGTACCCTTTCAACGTTCATTCCAAATTACGAGTGTAACTGGGCAATGCTATTAACCAACTTGGGCACTATAATCAAAGTTGTGTTGAGCCTTTACTAAAGGAGATTGCCTTCAAAATACTGTCTAAGTGTGTAGAATCGGTGCATTTGTGGGACAGGTGGCCAGCACCAGGAACACTGGCTTCTGATGCAAGTTTGACCTATTTATAGTCAGGATATGTTAAAAACCTCTTTGCCAATTTTTAAGAAATGAATGTTTTCTATAGGGTCCCCCAAAACTTTTTATTGCATGTTTCTGTCACCTCTGGTATTCCAAATATTTGAATGAAATGAAATTAATATGGAGCAAACCAGACCTCTCCATTTTAATTCAGGGTGACTTTTCTGAACAACTGCATTTAGCCATAAATAAGGGAATAACATTTATGATATCATCTTTT
>NW_028082703.1:0-942 GCF_014824575.4 Sturnira hondurensis
CTTCTTTGGCACTCTCTGAGCGTCCTGGATTTCCTGGAAGTCTATTTCCTTTGCCAGACTGGGGAAGTTTTCCTTTATTATTTGTTCAAATAAGTGTTCCACTCGTGGCTGTTTTTTTCCCCCTCCTGGTACCCCTATAATCCAGATGTTGGAGCGTTTAAAGATGTCTTGGAGGTTCCTAAGCCTCTCCTCATTTTTTTGAATTCTCATTTCTTCATTCCTTTCTGGTTGGATGTTTCGTTCTTCCTTCTGGTCCATTCCATTGATTTGAGTCCCAGTTTCCTTTCCATCGCTATTGGATTCCTGGACATCTCCCTTCATTTCAGTTAGTTTAGCCTTCATATGTTCCTCTAATTTGTGTCTCTAATTAACCAGTTCTGTGAGCATCCTGATAAACAGTGTCTTGAATTGTGCTTCTGAGAGGCTGGCAATTTCTCGGTCGCTGAGAGTTATCGGCTCTGGGACTTTGAGTTCTTCTTGCGCCATCTTTCGGGCTGTTCGTGCCTGTTCCATAGCAGGATCAGAGCCCTAAAATGTTCACTAGAACAGGGCAACTAAGTCGCTGGGTTGTGACGTTGTATGTGGGGGCGGGGTCAAAGAGGGACAATGGCTTCCCTCTGCCGCCTGCTGCCGTGGCCCCCACCGGCACAACAGCCACCACTGTCATCAGGCCCACGCGTTTCGTCCCACTGCACGCGAGTGTGCCACCGCTGTCAGCCCTCGCCCCGTGGGGCCTGCGTGGTCCATCTCACTGTGCGTGAATGTGCGACCACCGTCAGTCTGCCCCGCGCCCCAACTGGTTCCGGGCTGCCTGTGCGCCTAGGTCGGGGGACCTGTCCTGCCCTACCCTGCTCACTGCTGGCTCTGCCTCTCTTACCATCCCTGTTGAGCAGTTGGTAGTTGTTGGACTTCCGTATAATTCAATTTTCTGTCCTTTGGCTG
>NW_028082704.1:0-592 GCF_014824575.4 Sturnira hondurensis
CTTGCGCACCCCAACTAGGGACCTGACCCAGGAATGGCACCAATGACCCTTGGCTTAGCTTTGTGGGATGACGCCCAAACCACTGAACCAGACCAGTCAGGGCTCAAGCTAAAAACTCTTACAGTGGGTAGTAACTCAAATGTCAGTTCAGTTTGTTTCATAGCAAAATTGCTGCCTTACTCCTAGCACCTCTATGGTTCAGGAATCAGCCAAAGGTTTGGATACAGTTTATACACAGAGTCTTAAGTTTTCTTTTTTAAAAAAAAAATTTTTATATATATATTTTATTGATTATACCATTACAGTTGTTCTATTTCCCCCTTCATTCCCCTCCACCCTGCACACCCCTCCCTCGCCATTCCCCCCCTTTAAGTTTATGACCACGTGTCTCAAGTTCTTTAGATTCTATATTTCCCCCACTATTCTTGCCCTCCTCCAGATCTATTTTCTACCTACTGTCTATGCTATTTTCTGTACCTTCTCCCCCCTTCTCCTCCTCCCACTCTCCTGTTGCTAACCCTCCATGTGTTCTTCATTTCTTTGGTTCCACTCCTGATCTAGCTGTCCTCTTGGTTTGTTTTTGTTTTAGGTG
>NW_028082705.1:0-913 GCF_014824575.4 Sturnira hondurensis
GATTCCCAGTCAGGGCACATGCCTGGGTTGCAGGCCAGTTCCCAGCAGGGGATGCATGAGAGGCAACCATACCTTGACATTTCTCTCCCTCTCTCCTTCCCTTCCCCTCTAAAGAAAAATAAATAAAATCTTTTAAAAAAAGGCAGAGGGAAAAATGTTGACTGTTTTTGCTTCTACTTGCCTGTTTGAGTTGGGACCTCTCATGTCAGTTTCTTCTACCTTTGCACCGAGATTTAAACCATAAACCTGCTTGGTTCTCAGGTGTTCTGACTTAGACTGAATCACATCTCTGACTTTTCCCGAGTCTTCTACTTCGCAGATGGCAGATCACGGGACTTCCCTGACTCCACAATGTCATGAGCCAATTTCTCTCGATCTCGATCTCTCTCTCTCTCTCTCTCTCTCTCTCCATTTCTCTCTTTCTCTCTCATTTCTGTAGAGAATCCTGACAAATACAGGTAGTAACAAAGAAAAGGGAGGAGAGGCATGATGAAACCATTATTGGTTCTAGAAAGAGAAAATAATCAGAACTACTGCTAAGCTCTCTTATTAGTCAAAAGGTACTTTTCTTCGACTTCTGTATATGATCTTCCTCTTAAGAGTTGAGATTTACTTATAAGACACCTAAGGTGCTATTTTATATTGTTTTTTCTTTATTCCTTATATCAGTGTTATTTTTGAATGTTAAACAATACATTCCTGTTGAATTATAAGGTAATAGACCCTTGCTGATGGTGTCTACCTTGATATAACTCGAATTATCTAAAAATCAATAGAGAATCAGAGTCTTAAAAATAAACCCAAGTAGTAAAACACAATGTTTTACTAGAGAAGAAAATGTTGAGGTTTAACCAATGCTATAATTTAGATGAGATTGAAACATTATTTTGAAGAAATTAGGAATTTATAGTGG
>NW_028082706.1:0-679 GCF_014824575.4 Sturnira hondurensis
AGAAAGTAAAAACTTCTCCACTTTTGTCTAGAAAGAACATATTCTATACTTTGTAAAAGGAGTTATTTGTTGTATTATGTTAATCAGGTACCTGATTATTTAAAAACACATATCCTTTATTGTAAGAAGTAAAGTTGTATTAACCTGTATTTGTGTTTGATACCTTTAACAGCGTATAAATGAATACCCAATCATTTAATATTGCTTCATAATGATACATAATATTTTGGCCAAATCTGTATGATCAACTTCTCAGGGTTTAATTTTTAAGAAACTTTTTCTTCACCTAAAATTTACTTCAGGTCATTCCAATAGCTTCCTGGAATTCATCATGGGTTTGTACTTTCTTTTTTTTAAATATTTTATTTATTTATCTTTAGAGGGGAAAGGAAGGAGAGAGAGAGAGAGAAATATCAATGTATGGTTGTCTCTGGTGTGTCCCCTGCCGGGAACTGGCCTGCAACCCAGGCATGTGCCCTTACTGGGAATTGAACTGCAATCGTCTGGTTTGCAGGCCCACACTCAATCCACTGAGCTACACCAGCCAGGGCTGTACTTTCTCATTACAAAGAAGAAGTTTTGAACCAATTAGACATACTTGGTTTGTTCACAGCACATGGGGAATATGCCACATAAAGAAATAACAACTATTTTCTATTTATACACACATATTTTTATC
>NW_028082707.1:0-1736 GCF_014824575.4 Sturnira hondurensis
GTCCTGTCTGGCGTGCCAGCCGCACAGGGACACAGCGCGGGTGCAGCGCAGCCAAACACGCAGCGTCTCAGAACCCAGCCGCGTCTCCAGACGCAGGGGGATCCAGCCCAGCTGGGCTGTTGACTCTGGGGGCCGAGTTTGGGTGAAGTGTCAGAGGTGAGGTCAGAGGCTTGTTGGTAACCTCTGTCCCAGTTTCAAGAAACTGCGGGGCGTCCTGAGACCCCAAAGAGTCGGACAACAGGCTCCTGAGACTCCGCGCGCTGTTGTGACAAATGCGCGCCAGCGCGGTGGCTCACAGTCCGGGACGTGTGATCTCGGGTACCAGGAGGTCGGGAGTGCGAACCCGCTGACCTTGAGGAGTGTGCAGGGCTGCCTTCTCTCCTGGAGGCTCCGGGAGGGTCCCTCCCACCTCTTCCAGCCTCTAGAGACCCCGCGTTCTGTGACACGTGACCCCTTCTTCTCTTCTCTTCAAAACCAGCGGGTCCTTCTCAGGAGGTGTCTCTGGGACCCAGTGTCTGCTTCCTCCTCCTCTGAGGAGCCTGTGATGCCCTTGACCTTTGTGAGTCACCTGTCCTGAGGGCACAGGGACAAATATCCAGGTCCCTACTCTCACCTCCCTGCCCTTGAACCCAGACTGGGGCTGCTGGGTGGATGGAGGTTCCCTGTCAAGTTCCCTGTCAAGGCTGTTCTGAGGAACAGCCTGCAGATCCGCTGAGAGGCTGCACCACTTTGCGTCTCCACCAGGGGGCCCAGGGGCTCCCCATCCTCCAGGGCCTTGCACACTTGCTGTGTTTACATCAGTACGTTTAATTTATTCCTCAGTTACAGTGGACGTACAGTATACTATTTCAAGTGTACAGCACGGGGATTAGACATTATGAAGTGACCCCTCAGTAGGTCTAGTGCCCCCCCTTTATAAATAATGTCTGCAGTAGTCATCCTGAGCAGTGTGCAGTGATATTCACTGTGGTTCTGTCTGGTGTCCCTTCCCTGGGTTTTCGATCCAAGTCAGGTGGGAAGTGAGGATTCAGATGCAGGAGGCAGAGGCCACTCCAGGGACAGAGGTGGGTGGGCGAGGGCCCAGGGCAGGT
Organism: Sturnira hondurensis; assembly: GCF_014824575.4. Lineage (NCBI taxonomy): Eukaryota > Metazoa > Chordata > Mammalia > Chiroptera > Phyllostomidae > Sturnira > Sturnira hondurensis. The sequence goes on from NW_028082707.1 coordinate 1,092, forward strand.
GCAGTCCCACAGGTGACAGGTGTGGGAGAGACCAAAGTCTTGAGCAGCATATGTCAGATCCCCAGAAAGCAGGTGAGAACTCAGGGCTCCAGGAGGAGGAAGAGGGAGGCAGAGGCTGCAGGCCCCTGGGGCCTGACTGAGATCCAGGAGAGAAGGGAGGAGACCTGGGCAGCAGTGGGACTGAGCTGTGAGTGGGGTGAGTGTCAGACCTGGAGTCAAATCCTGGAGAAGGAGACGGACCACACAGGGGGCCAGGTCCCCGCTGCTCCTGCACACTTCCGAGGACAGAGTTCTAAGCACAGGGCACCCTCACCAGGCGCACCATGAAATTCACAGAATGGACATACATGATTCTTGGTCTCTTGGACTCCAGTGGGAGCCTGGGGCCCTGGGCAAGGACCCTCCTGGGGATTTGGAATCTAATTTCTCTGTCAGGAGCTCCCTTGTGCCCATCCCTGTGGTCCTTGTGGCCACCTGTGCCAGCTGTGCTCAGCCTCTGCTAGAATCCCCACCAGGATCAGCAACACTACACCAGCCAGGCCAATGCAGACAGAGTTCCCCACCGTGTAATTCTGGGACGTGGGGGCTGGAAACAGAGGACAGGGGGTCACTGACAGGTGGGCAAGAATCAGCCAATCCCTGGGC
>NW_028082708.1:0-541 GCF_014824575.4 Sturnira hondurensis
AAAGACACAGCCAAAGAACAGAAAACTGAATTATACGGAAGTCCAACAACAAGTAACCGTTCAACCAGGAAGGTAAGAGGAGCGGAGCCAGCAGCGGAGCAGGGTTGGGCAGGACAGATCCCCCGACCTAGGCGCGCAGACAGCCCGGACCCAGTCAGGGTGCGGGGCAGACTGACCTCGGTCACACATTCACGCACAGTGAGATGGACCACGCAGGCCCCGGGGGGCGAGGGTTGATGGCGGTGGCATACTCGCGTGCAGTGGGATGAAACTCGAGGGCCCTGGTGATGGTGGCAGCTGCTGCACCTGTGGGGGCTGCGGCGGGAGGCGGCAGACGGGACGCCATTGCTCCTCTTTGATCCCGCCCCCACATACAGCATCACAACCCAGCGACTGAGTTGCCCTGCTCTGGTGAACACCTAGGGTTCTGATCCTGATACGTAACAGGCACAAACAGCCCAAAAGATGGCGCAAGAAGAACTTGAAGTACCGGAGCCAATAACTCTAAGCAAAAAAGAAATAGCGAACCTCTCAGATGCAC
>NW_028082709.1:0-539 GCF_014824575.4 Sturnira hondurensis
CAATCCCTGCCTCCCTCGCCCCCCCACCCCATGATAAGCATTTCCCGAGTTGCTGGATTCGGGGGACACATGTGCACGGGCCTGTGAGCCAGCCTCCCCGTGCGCCTGGGCAGTGTCCGGGTTCCCGTCGTAAATAACACAGCCCAGCGAGGTCCGAGCGGCAAGCCATCTGGGCTCCAGGTTATTTGTTCAGCATAAGTTCCCAGAAGGAGAATCACGGGTCAGAAAATGGGCATTGGATGTGTCTCACTACACACTGATGTCAGGATGAACCTGGATCCGGCTGTGCAGGGAACGGACCCGCCGCTCAGCCTTCCCCTGGAGCTGTGGCTCCCGCCACATCCCATGGGCTCCCCCCACTGTTCCGGGCCCCGTGCTGCGGGGCCACTCTGATTTCAGAGTTCTGACACTCAGAGACGCACGGGGCCAGGCTTCCATGGGTGGGGGGGGGGGGCGGTGCGGTGACTCGGGAGGCCCCTGGGATCCGCCTCGGGCCTGGGGAGTGCCGAGAAGGTCCTGGGTGTCTTTGGGTGGCTCCA
>NW_028082710.1:0-1398 GCF_014824575.4 Sturnira hondurensis
AGGTCAGCTGAGAGATTTAGGGTTTGGGCTGAATACTGGAGACCAGGTATTGACACAGTGGGATATTACTGAGCCTCCTCCACACAAATGCAACTTATGTACATGCCCTTATTTAACTGGATCAAGGTGAATATGACGAAGTGAGATCTGTTCATGAACCTCCGGGTTTGGATTGGAAGGCATTACCAGCAGAGGCTTCTAAGGAATGGTAAAACACGTGTAAATAGTAAACGTGGAAAACATACCTAGGTGCTGATTTAATGGCAGCAAACACCTGCCAGTGCCAACCACCAGAAGCTGGGCTTCAGGTGTTAATGACACTCCAAACTTCCTATCAGAGGAACAAAAACAAGTATGACTTTAAAAAAGTCCAGATATCCACAAGGTTTTGGTTTTATCACAAGCGCATCAAATTCCACACTGTTCTTAGATTTCTGCTTATGTTTCGATGTATTCAATTGTGTCCAAACCCTATCTAAATGGCGATGGCGGATGTCCAGAAAGAATGACTGTAGTACCTGCTCATTTCTCTCAACAGAATTGCTCACATCCATTCGACTTTCTTTTTGTTTTTATGTTTTTCTAGGGGTAGGAACAGTCTCATTTTGGCACAGTCTTTACGTTAAACCTGCCACTCAGCTTCTCAGTGCAAACCTTACCTCCAAGGAGAACCTCCAACTCTTGCCACGTGACCTAAGAGCTGCACTTGTTGCTTCTTCCCAAGATTTCCCCAGTGGAACTTGAGGCCTTTGTGGGTGACATTCTCACCAGTACAGAGTTATTTCTTTGTTTATGTTATATAATCTGAGATAAGACACTTTTATCTTCATAAAACTCTGTTTAAAGTCAATATACTATGAAATGTTATGCAAGGCAATATTAGATAGACATTGGTACCTTAGCATAGATTGCTATATCAAATTGTTTTCCCACTTAATTTGAGAGAATGAGGCACAGGAGATGAAAGTTGATGAGAAGGTCAGGAGATAGGAGAGAGTGCTATGTTTAGAATATTGAACTTAATCCCCAGTAGGGAGGATTCCTTGGAGAAGGGAAATAAAATATTTTGGTCAATATGAGAAAACTTGGAGCCAGAAGGAGGTGAGATCAGGTTGGTCGAATGGAGATGGGCGGTAGGAGGGGGCTATGTAGAAATTTCAGGGACTTCCGCCAAGATGGAGGTATAGGTGGAACCACTGTGCCTTCTCCCACAACCAAGTCTGAATACAACCAAGTCTGGAGAACACTGTGCCTTCTCCCACAACCAAGTCTGGAGAACTTCCCCAGTCTGGCAAAGGAAATAGACTTCCAGGAAATCCAGGAAGCTCAGAGAGACAAAGAAGCTCAGAGAAACAAAGACACAACCAAAGGACAGAAAATTGAATTATACGGAAGTCC
>NW_028082711.1:0-1657 GCF_014824575.4 Sturnira hondurensis
CATAGATGCTAAAATACTCAATAAAATATTGGCAAATTGCATCCAACAATACATTAAAAAGATCATACACCACGACCAAGTGGGATTCATCCCAGGGATGCAAGGATGGTTCAATATCCACAAATCAGTAAATATAAGATACCACATAAACAAAAGCAAAGACAAAAACCACCTGGTCATATCAATAGATGCGGAAAAAGCTTTTGATAAGTACAACACCCATTTATGATAAAGGTACTCAGTAAAGTGGGAATAGAGGGAGCATTCCTCAATATAATAAAGGCCATATATGAAAGACCTACAGCCAACATCATACTCAATGGGCAAAAAATAAAAGCTTTTCCACTAAGATCAGGAACAAGACAAGGTTGTCCACTTTCACCACTTCTATTTAATATAGTATTGGAAGTTTTAGCCACAGTGATTAGGCAAGAGAAGGAAATAAAAGGCATTCAAATAGGAAAGGAGGAAACAAAACTGTCATTGTTTGCAGATGACATGATAGTGTACATGGAAAATCCTATAGACTCTACCAAAACACTGCTCAAACTAATAAATGAATTTGGCAAAACAGCGGGATACAAAGTCAATATCCAGAAATCAAAGGCATTTTTGTGTGCCAACAATGAAACAGCAGAAGCAGAAATCAAGAAAAAAATCCCATTCAATATAGCAAAAACGAAAATAAAATATCTGGGAATAAACCTAACCAAGAAAGTAAAAGACCTGTATACAGAAAACTACACAACACTGAAAAAAGAAATCAAGGAAGACACAAACAAATGGAAACATATACCGTGTTCATGGATTGGAAGAATTAACATCATCAAAATGTCCATACTACCCAAAGCAATTTACAGATTCAATGCAATACCTATTAAAGTACCAATGGCATATTTCACAGACATAGAACAAACACTTCAAAAATTTATATGGAACCATAAAAGACTCCGAATAGCAGCTGCAATGTTAAGAAAGAAGAACAAATTAGGAGGGATCACAATACCTGATACAAAACTGTATTACAAGGACACTGTAATCAAAACAGCCTGGTACTGGCATCAAAACAGGCACATAGACCAAAAGAATAGAACAGAGAACCCAGTAATAAACCCAACTCTCTATAGTCAATTAATATTCGACAAAGGGGGCAGTAACATAAAATGGACTAAAGATAGCCTCTTCAACAAATGGTGTTGGAAGAACTGGACAGCTACATGCAAAAAAATGAAACTTGAGCACCAACTTACATCACACACCAAAATAAATTCAAGGTGGATAGAAGACTTAAATATAAGCCATGACACCATTAAAGTTCTAGAGGAGAACATTGGCAGGAAAATCTCAGATATGTCACGCAGCAACATTTTTACTGATATGTCCCCTAGAGCAAGGACTATAAAGGAAAGAATAAACAAATGGGATCTCATCAAAATAAAAAGCTTCTGCGCAGCTAAAGAAAACAGCATTAAATTAAAAAGACAACCAACTGTATGGGAAAACATATTTGCCAATGATACCTCAAACAAAGGATTGATCTCCAAAATATACAAAGAACTCACACGACTTCACTCTGAGACAACTAACTGAATTAAAAAATGGGGAGAGGACTTGAACAGACACTTCTGCAAGGAGGACATACAGAGGATCCAGAGAC
>NW_028082712.1:0-531 GCF_014824575.4 Sturnira hondurensis
GTAATTACCCACAGTAAACCTTCATTATTGGAACTGAATTAAAGAAGGAAAAGGTTCTACTTCAATTGTTCCCTAGTGATATTCCTTGGATACAGTTGGGCTGTTCGCATCTGTATCAAATCCGAAAGGAGATGTGTGTGTGTGTATATATGTATATGTATACGTGTGTGTGTACACACAAACACACACATATACATACACACACACACACATGGACGGATATATATTCACTCCAAAGGATTCCATATATGTGTGTGTATACACATATGTATTTTGTAATGAACATACATACACACACATATATACATACACATACATGGATGGATATATATATGGAATCATCCTTTGGAGTGAATATATATCCATCCATGTGTGTGCATATGTATATATGCATGTGTGTGTATATTCATTACAAAGTACATATGTGTGTACACACACACATGGAATCATCCTTTGGAGTGAATATATATCCGTCCATGTGTGTGTGTGTGTATATGTGTGTGTGTACACACATATGTATTTTGTAATGAA
>NW_028082713.1:0-745 GCF_014824575.4 Sturnira hondurensis
ATCTTTTCATGTGTCTCTGGATCCTCTGTATGTCCTCCTTGCAGAAGTGTCTATTCAAGTCCTTTCCCCATTTTTTAATTGCGTTAGCTGTCTTCTTAGAGTGAAATCGTGGGAGTTCTTTGTATATTTTGGAGATTAAAGCTTTGTCTGAGGTATCATTGGCAAATATGTTTTCCCATACAGTTGGTTGTCTTTTTATTTTAATGCTGTTTGCTTTAGCTGAGCAGAAGCTTTTTATTTTGACAAGATCCCATTTGTTTATTCTTTCCTTTATATTCCTTGCTCTAGGGGACATATCAGTAAAAATGTTGCTGTGTGAAATATCTGAGATTTTCCTGCCAATGTTCTCCTCTAGGAATTTAATGGTTTCACAGCTAATATTTAAGTCTTTTATCCACCTTGAATTTATTTTGGTGTATGGTGTAAGTTGGCGCTCGAGTTTCATTTTTTTTTGCATGTAGCTGTCCAGTTCTCCAAACACCATTTGTTGAAGAGGCTATCTTCACCCCATTTTATGTTACTGCCCCCTTTGTCGAATATTAATTGGCTGTAGAGATTCGTATTTCTTTCTGGGCTCTCTGTTCTATTCCATTGGTCTATGTGCCTATTTTTATGCCAGTTCCAGGCTGTTTTGATTACAGTAGCCTTGTAATATAGTTTGATGTCAGGTATTCTGATCCCTCCTACTTTGTTCTTCTTTCTTAACATTGCAGCTGCTATTCAGGGTCTTTTATGGTTCCATATG
>NW_028082714.1:0-1083 GCF_014824575.4 Sturnira hondurensis
AATTGGTCTGGCTAGGAAATAAAACCGAGAACAAGAAATTTATGTGAAAGAGCACAGAAAAAGCAGGTTATTAGGGCAGAGCTAAGAACCTCTATTTCACACTCAAACCCACATATTCAACTGCCAATGCACCAACATATCTACAAATGCAACCTGTTTGTGGTCATAAAGTGATCCGAGAATCCCTTACAAGACTTATAAGCGACGCCTGGGCCAAACTGCGACCTTGGGCTTTATAAACCGACAGGGAGAGAGGGAGAGAGGGAGAGAGGGAGAGATACAGGCTCAAGCTTTCAGTACCGTCACCTTCTGGAACTCAAGCTGCCCACTTGGGTAATAGGAACGACACAATACTTGCCCTGCAAAATGTTCCTGAAAATCAAGGCTAACTTATATAAACCCCTTAGCCTAGTGGCTGTCCACAGTATGTCCTAAATCAAGAACAATATTCTAAAGTATTTCAGAAAATGTACTCACAGGAAGGCAGCATCCTTTGAGGTGTTAGTAATCAGAATTAGGAGAAACACACACCCAAAATATTCAGCTGTCAACGAATTACAGCTTTGCTGATGCCAGAAAACCTTTTTAGCTCCTGGGTATACATCATTTTATTGAACAGACATCTAGAAATCAATTTAGATCAAAAGTTTCATGTTCTGAATAGACCTGAAAACAAGACACAGTCAGAGGCAAGATAAAGGCTTTTTCACACGTCCTCTGCGGCTGCCAAGTCCCGTCTCAGTCACTTTTGCTAATGGCTGACACAAAGTCTGGGCCCAACTGCAAGGCTGCCTGTAAAGTTAGTCTCCTTTGACACTGAGAAGATAATATGATTACAAAGTGCCAATTAACTTGTACAGAAACACCTGTAGTATCTGTGTGGCCGACCAAAGATGTGGCCAACTTTGCCAGATTTCACTGGGTTTCCTCTCCTAGGGATCTTGGACACAGCTGTCACCTCCAGTGTCGCTTAAGTCCCCAGTGCCTCCAGGGAAGGCCCCAGTTCCCCCAATGAAAAGCAGTCTGTTACGGGAGGCAAGGATCCTCAACTTTGGAGGTCATGTTCACCGCCTGGAGAGGGTC
>NW_028082715.1:0-1011 GCF_014824575.4 Sturnira hondurensis
TTTATTTTTGTTTTTGCTATATCGAATGGGATTTTTTTCTTGATTTCTGCTCCTGCTGATTCATTGTTGGTATACAGAAATGCCTTTGATTTCTGGATATTGACTTTGTAATACGCTGTTTTGCCAAATTCATTTATTAGTTCCAGCAGTTTTTTGGAAGAGGCTATAGGATTTTCCATGTACACTATCACGCCATCTGCAAACAATGCCAGTTTTGTTTCCTCCTTTATGATTTGGATGCCTTTTATTTCCTTTTCCTGTCTGATCATTGTTGCTAGAGCTTTTAATACTATATTGAATAGAAGTGGTGAAAGTGGACAACCTTGTCTTGTTCCTGATCTTAGTGGAAAAGCTTTTAGTTTTTGTCCATTGAGTATGATGTTGGCTGTAGGTCTTTCATACATGGCCTTTATTATATTGAGGAATGCTCCCTCTATTCCCACTTTGCTGAGTACCTTTATCATAAATGGGTGTTGTGCCTTATCAAAAGCTTTTTCTGCATCTATTGATAATGACCATGTGGTTTTTCTCTTTGCTTTTTTTTATGTGATGTATTACATTTACTGATTTATGAATATTGAACCATCCTTGCATGCCTGGGATGAATCCCACTGGGTCATGGTGTATGATCTTTTTGATGTATTGTTGGATGTGATTTGCCAATATTTTCTTGAGGATTTTAGCATCTAAGTTTATCAGTGATATTGGCCTGTAATTTTCTTTCTTTGTTCTGTCTCTATCTGGCTTTGGAATTAGGGTGATGCTGGCTTCATAAAATGAGTTGGAGAGTTTTCCCTCCTTTGGGATTTTTTGGAATAGTCTGTAAAGAATAGAGGTTAGTTCTTCCTTAAATGCTTTGTAGAATTCTCCTGTGAAACCATCTGGTCCAGGGCTTTTGTGTGATGGGAGTTTTTTGATTACTGCCTCAATTTCATCTGCTCTTATTGGTATGTTCAGACTTTCTGTTTCTTTTTCATTGAGTTTTGGAAGATTATATTTTTCTAGAAATTT
>NW_028082716.1:0-992 GCF_014824575.4 Sturnira hondurensis
ACTTCTTACCAGTTCTGATTTGGCTTCTATAAATCCATGGTTATAATACTTTCCTTCAGCTAGTCTTCATTTGGTTATGGAGGTTGATTGCTGTATATTTTAGTTAGAATTTTAGTTTGGTCCATGTAAGAAGTGAGTGTAGCTTTCATCAGTTTTGCTGCCATCTTGGATCTGGAAAATTACACTTCTTTAATAAAAGTGTAATTGCCTTCATCAAATATTTCTCTTTTTTAAAGATTTCATTTATTTATCTTTAGAGATGAAGGGAAGGAGAGAAGGAGAGAAATATCAATGTATGGTTGCCTCTTGTGAGTCCCTTGCTGGGAACTGGCCTGCAACCCAGGCATGTGCCCTGACTGGGAATCGAACTGCGATCATGTCCTGTGCTCAATCCACTGAGCTACACCAGCCAGGTCTATTTCTCTTTTTTTCTATTTTTTTAGTGTTACCTCAAACAAGCATCACTGCTAGTTTAAACAGGTGTTTATGTGGACCTACCAGTCTTTGCTACTTTTAGGCCTGTGCTATCCTAAATATTAGCACACTAGTAAATATTACCACCAACACTTCTTAACTTGAGATAAATAATTAAGTCCCTTTTTAGTCTCTTTTGAGTTTGAGTGTAGGAGAAGAGTGCCACACAATGAAAGGCCTGAGAAGAGAAAAAAACATTTTTCAAACAGCTTTTTAAGCAGCTCTGAAAGCGTACTTCAGAGGTAAGTATCAACAGTATGCAATTTTGATCTCGCTCTCAGTTTTGTTTTACACTATGCCCAGTAACAACTTCTGAGGATTTACAAGGGCACAGGACCTCTCAGTTTATGGATTTAAAACGAAAGCTTAATCCATGCATATCACCCCATTCACCTCAACTGAAAGACAAGCTAAGTGACAGCATTTGATAGGCAGATTCCACTCAAGGACTCCTGACACACACAACTGGTAGTGTGTTTCCAATAGGGCTTGGGCATCAAGATAGTACCTGTCTGTCG
>NW_028082717.1:0-520 GCF_014824575.4 Sturnira hondurensis
TGCATTTTGATGAGAAAAAAATGTTTCAGCACTCCGCGCTTGCTCAGGACTCATGCAACTTGCCACGTGCTAGGACTTGAATGAGTAACCTGCCACCCTGGAGGAGAAAATGCGTTACCACTTGTAGGTTTCAGCACATGTCACGAGTCTGAGAACAAATTAAGGACGAGTGCTGAGGTACCTCTGTTTATAGAGAGAAAAAAAGAATCAGAGCAGATTTTCATCTGAAATAATGTAAACCTGAGACAAATGAGCATCTTCAAATGACTGAAAGAATAGAAGAAGCTATCAAGCCAAAACATCTTGCAAAATTGACAGTGAAAAAAAGACTTTTTCAGAAAAAAAAACCAAAAGATAAAATAATTTATTTAAAATAGAACATTTCAACATTATAAGAAATCTTAAAGAAATTCCTTCAGGCAAGAGGCATATAAGAGATGGAAATCCAAATCTATATGAAGAAAGGAAATTCACTGGAAACAGTAAAAATCAGGGTAAATATAAAAGATTTGTTTTATTT
>NW_028082718.1:0-1137 GCF_014824575.4 Sturnira hondurensis
CAGAAAAAATGTTGCTGTGTGAAATATCTGAGATTTTCCTGCCTATGTTCTCCTCTAGGACTTTAATGGTGTCACGGCTTATATTTCAATCTTTTACCCACCTTGAATTTATTTTGGTGTATGGTGTATGTTGGTGCTCGAGTTTCATTTTTTTGCACATAGCTGTCCAGTTCTCCCAACACCATTTGCTGAAGAGGCTATTATCAGTCCATTTTATGTTGCTGTCCTCTTTGTCAAATATTAATTAAGCATAGAGATTTGGGTTCATTGCTGGGCTGTCTGTTCTGTTCCATTGGTCTATGTGCCTGTTTTTATGCCAGTACCACGCTGATTTGATTACAGTGGTCTTATAATACAGTTTGGTGTCACATGTTGTGATTCCTCATACTTTGCTCTTTTTTCTCAAAATTGCAGCTGCTATTTGGGGTCATTTATGGTTCAATATAAATTTTTTAAGTGTAAAAGTTGAAAGATTTATGCGATCTGAAGAGTCACATGGAGGGTTTGGAACAGGGGAGTGAGAGGAGGAAAAGGGTGGAAAATGTACAGAGAATAAGTAGCATAGACGGTATGCTACTAGAAAATAAATGGGAGGAGGGCAAGAGTAGTATGGGAAATATAGAATCTAAGGAACTTGAGACACGTCGACATAAACTAAAGGGGAGGGGAAATGGTGGGGAGGGGAAGTGCAGGAGGGAGGCTAGGTGCACGATGGAGGGGAATAAAGGGGGGCAAAATAGGACAACTGTAATGGCATAATCAATCAAATATATTTAAAAAATTCAAGTGTTTCTTCTGTGTCTGTAAAATATGTCACTGCTACCTTAATAGGTATTGTACTGAATCTGTAAATTGCTTTGGGTAGTATCAACATTTTTTTTTCTATATTAACTTTAAAAAAAATTATTTATTTAATTGTTCAAGTACAATTTTCTGTCTTTTACTCCCATCCCAGTCTACCCGCCCTGTGCTCCCCACCTTCCTCCCATTTACACTCCCCCTTAATTTTTGTCCATGTGTCCTTTATACTAGTCCCTGTAAATCCTTTTCCTTTCCCCCTGAAATTCCCTCCCCTGTCTTCTCTAGTCATTGTCAGCCTGTTCTCTATTTCAGTGTCTTTGGTTATATTTTATTTGC
>NW_028082719.1:0-3712 GCF_014824575.4 Sturnira hondurensis
AACCGCAGATTTAAGGAAGAAATATTCAGATAGGTAGGAGGGGCAGAGAGTGGAAGCCAGGGCAGAGAGGACAGAGTAGCAGTGACAAGGCAGTGGTGGCAAGGTAGCAGCAGCAGCAGCTGGTGGAAAGGGTGGCCCCACATTCACATGTGGTGGATAAACACCAGGTGGGCCACCTGGGGAGCCAACGATCCCACCCTCAAGCCAGACCATGTGGCCTAAGGTTCCAGCACTGGGAAATAAAGCCTCATAACTTCTGTCTGTAAAAACAGGTGGGGGGTGTGGAGGTGGAAGAAACTGCTGGTCTCTCAGGAGAGTCCATTTAAAAGCCTCACATGGTCTTAGAATGTACACAAACTCCCACTCTGGGAACCACCACCAAGGCAATAGCTAGAGGGGTGCCAATCACATATGGGAAGTGGGGTAAGTGACTGGAAACTGGGTGAGAGCTGAGCAAGTGGCATTTTTTCCTCTTCAACCCCTCCCCCACATATAGCTCCACAAAGCAGTTCGCCCCACCCTAGCAAATACCTAAGCCTCCACCCATTATGACGTAACAGGTGTGCCAAGATGGAGTCAAACCTGCCCCACCTAATACACAGAACAAAAAGCAGGGAGACTGTCAAATTAAGAAGACAAAAAAATATGGCCCAAATGAAAGAACAGATCACAACTCCAGAAAAAGGACTAAGCAAAACAGAGATAGCCAAAGTATCAGATTCAGAGTTCAAAATATTAGTAGTAAGGATGCTCAGAGAACTTACTGAGTACAGCAAATGCATAAGGGAAGAAATGAAGGCTACACTAAATGAAATAAAGAAATATACACAGGGAACCGACAGTGAAGGGAAGGAAGCCAGGTTCAACTAAACAATTTAGAACTTAAGGAAGACATAAACAATCAACCAGTACAGAATGAAGGAACAAGAATTTCAAAAAATTAGAAGAGATGAAGAAGAGTCTGTGACATCTTAAACATACCAACACTTGAATCATAGGCATGCCAGAAGGAGAAGAGGAAGAACAAGAAATTGAAAACTGATTTGAAAAAAATAATGAAAGAAAATGTCCATAATTTGATGAAGGAAATAGACATACAAGTTCAGGAAGCACAGAGAGTCCCAAACAAGTTGACTCAAAGAGGGGCACACCAAGACACATCATAATTAAGATAGCAAAGGTTAAAGATAAAGAGAGAATCTTAAAAGTAGCAAGAAAAGGGGGAGAGTAACTTATGGATGAGTTCCCATAAGACTATCAGCTGATTTTTCCAAAGAAACTTTGCAAGCATGAAGGGACTGGCAAGAAGTATTCAAAGTGATGAAAAGCAAGGACCTACAACCAAGATTACTCTATCCAACCAAGCTATCATTTAGAATGGAAGGGCAGATAAAGTGCTTCCCAGACAAGATAAAACTAAAGGAGTTCATCATCAACAAGCTCTTAGTATATGAAATGTTAAAGGGACTTATTTAAGAAAAAGAAGATCAAAACTATGAACCTTAAAATGACAACAAACACACAGTTATCAATAGCTGAACATAAAAACAACAAAAACAAACTAAGTAAGCAACAAGAACAGGAACAGAATTATACCAACCTTATATAAGGTTATCAACAAGGAGGGGGGAGGGAGAAATGGGGGGAAAGGCACAGGGATTAAGAAGCAATTTTTGTACCTAATTGGTAGGTACAAAACAGACACAGTGATGTTAAGAACAGTATAAGAAATAGAGGAGCTAAAGAATTTGTATGTATGACCAGTGGACATGAACTAAGGGTGGGAGGATTGGGGGGGTACTGGGCAGATAGGGGCAAATGGGTAAAAATTGGGACAACTGTAATAGCATAAACAATAAAATATACTTGATAAAAGAAATAAAGACTGCTTTTGATTGGTTTATGACCAAGGAAAATGAGCTTGAAGATATGTCAATCCAAATTTTTCAAAGTGAAATACAAAGAGAAAAGGAGACTGGAAAAAATAGGAAATAATCTAAGAACTACGGAACGATTGTAAATATAACATACTTGTAATTGGAACATCAGAATGAAGTGAAAGAACAATGAGATCAGAAGAAATACCTGATATTGTAATGGTAGATTTTTTTTTCTAAATTAATGACATACACCAAACCACATGTCTAGGAAGCTCAGAGGATTTCAACAAGGATAAATAGCAAGGAATGTACATATAAGCATATATGGAAAGCAAATACAAAAAGAAAATCTTGAAACAAGCCCAAGTTAAAATAAGTGATCGATTTTACCTGTAGAGAAGCAATCATAAAAATTTTCCCTGTAGTGATGTCAGTCAATAGCAGAGCAGGGGTCCCTAGGTTCTTGTCTTCTATCAAAAGACTTTTTTAAAAAACAAACTGAAACTTTCAGAACCAATTTTGTGAGAATGTCAGATTCACAACATCCAAGTGAACACAGAATAAAGAAGAATGGACTCCAGAATAGTCCCTTGCAATTTGTATGATCTTTTCATTGTCTTACCCTGAAAACATTCAGAAACTAAGAACATCAGTAGAGAAACACCCTCAATTTTCCACCACCATGGCATCCCTTGGGGCCATTGGCATTTTTCTCCACTCTGCACTCTCCCTCTTGTGTCTGGAGTTCCATCATGAGAACCCCGACCTACAGTGATAAAGAGTTGGTGCTTGAAAATGAGAGACATCTTTGGAAGCATCAAACAGAAAAGCAGCAAAGAGATGGAACTTGCCTAAGCCTTCAACCAAAGTTTCATCACCTGCTGAACAGCCCATGCAGAAGATGGTTCCAGACACCTGAAGAGCCTCCTGAAACAGCTGGAGAATTAAAAACCACTGCTGCTCTCCAGTGTCCAAGTGGGAGTTTCTTGAGAAGCATTTTCAGTCCCACAGTTCACAGGTTCTGTTTCACTGGATCATGAAAACTGGGAACACACATCCCTATACAGCCTTTCAACTTCCTTTCCTAGAAGACTTCTGGAAGTGGAGCGAGGTTGGTCACTGATGACATAGGAATAACTGTCATCAGTGACTCATTGTGGAAGACAAGAGCCAAGCAAGTAGAAATGAGAACTACCTGTTCTACACAAAAGCAGTTACATTATAACCTTACAGGACAACAAAGGGTTCACATTAAGACCTGCCATACCTCTTTGGAATTCAAGACAGCAAACACTCTCATGTTGATATCCATGGGAATATACAGACACAAAGGGCTAGAAAAAGGAGTGTTCTCTGCATGCAATAATTTTGGGAATATGCCATTTTATAATGTACAAAATGAGAACTACATAAAAATGTAAACAATAGGATACTCAATAATTAATTTTTTCCTAATTGATATTTATTATTATGTTGAAAAAGAAAGCCATATGATCTTGGTTTCTGCCTCTTCAGTCTTTCTTAATCACACTATATTTCATAATTCAATGGAACTTTCAACAACCTTATAAGTAGGAATGGTTATTCTGCTTTCTTTCTAGAAATTAAAACCTTTAAAAGAATATTCAAAGCTCCTTAGAGTTTTACACTTCTTTTTCATAGTTATACATTAATTTTTACTTAACAAAAATTTGAGATTATATAATTTTGTCTTATATTAAATTGCAACATTTACAAAGTTTCAGGTGGGCTAACATTTAAAAAAATAAAGCAAAATATCGTATAAAAGGCAAGAAACTTCCCCCAAATGATAAACTGCATTTATGAAAAAC
>NW_028082720.1:0-555 GCF_014824575.4 Sturnira hondurensis
TAAAATGCATATTCTGATTTAGCAGGTCCAAAGAGGGGTTTGATATTTCACATTCTACCCCCTAGCTTTATTGAGGTAAATTGACCATCAAATTGTATATTTTGAAAGTTGTATAATGCAATGATTTGTGATATGCATATATTGTGAAATGATTACCACAATTACCACATGCACCACCTGACATGTAGTTATCTTGTGTGTGTGTGTGTGTGTGTGTGGTGACAATGCTTAAAATCTACTTTCTCAGCAGATTTCAAATACATAATATAGTATGGTTAAACATAGTCACCATGTTGTACACAACGTCCCCAGAACTTTTTCATTTTATAACTCGAAGTTTGTATCCTTTGACCAACATCTGCCTATTCCGCTCCCCCCCAGCCCCTATCAACCAGCATCTACTCTCTGTTTCCATGGGTAAGACTTTCGTTTTTTTTTAGATTTCACATATGAGTGATAACCATGCAGTATTTGTCTTTCCCTGTCTGCCTTATTTCATCTATCACAGTGTCTTCCTGGTTTAGCCATGTTGTTGCAAACAGCAGGATTTCCTTC
>NW_028082721.1:0-735 GCF_014824575.4 Sturnira hondurensis
TAAATAAAATCTTTTAAAAAATACAAAATTGAACATTCAATTTGCTGTAATAGTACAGGTACAATAAAAACAAGCTGGGCCCTGGCTGGTGTGGGTCAGTGGATTGAGCACGGGCCTGTGAAGCAAAAGGTCACCAGTTCAATTCCCAGTCAGGGCACATGCCTGGGTTGCAGGTTCCAGTGGGAAACACATGAGAGCCAACCACACACTGATGTTTCTCTCCCACTCTTTCTCCTTCCCTTCCCCTCACTCTAAAAATAAATAAGTAAAATATTTTTTAAAAAAAACAAGTTGGCTTCTAAAATTCAGTAACTTGAGAATTTAAGTCTTAAAAATGATACTCATCATCATTGGTGAAATAAAAGAATTTTATGCATATATTGGGTTGGCCAAAAAATCTGTTGAGTTTTTTTTCCATAAAAATAAAAGGCAAGTTTTTCATTTTCACCAATAACTTTATGGATTTTGGTATTTTGAGCATGTCAGCTATCTCCCACATGGTATAATGTTGATTGTTCTCGATTAATGTCTCGATTTAATCACTATCAACTTCAACTGATCTGCCCGACTGTGGAGCATCAGCCAGTGAGAAATCTCCAGCGGGAAACTTTGCAAACCACTTCGGACACATTCAGTCAGTCCAGCACCTTTTCTAGACACTGAACAGTGTCTTTTTTTTTTTTTGCATTTCAGTTGCGTTTTTACTTTTCTTGAATAATAAAGCATAGTTATACT
>NW_028082722.1:0-771 GCF_014824575.4 Sturnira hondurensis
GGTTTTACTGCCCATGTACAAGTAATTATATTATTTTAAAGATACTGCATATGTGACCCTGGCTGGTGTGGCTCAGTGGATTGAGCACGAGCCTGCGAACCAGATGATCGTGGTTCAATTCCCAGTCAGGACACATGCCTGGGTTGCAGGCCAGTTCCTGGTGGGGGACCCATGAGAGGCAACCATACATTGATATTTCTCTCCCTCTCTCCTTCCTTTCCCCTCTAAAGATAAACAAATAAATAAATCCAAAAAAAAGATACTGCACACGTGGTCTCCCATGATCTTCCTTGACTGACCACCGGGGAAGGGGGTCCCACAAGGCTGATTTATTATAATGCTATTATAATGAAGCAGGGGGTGTGTAGCATCTTCCACACAGGGGCATTCATGATTCAGCACGATTCAGCGCTTTTAGAACAGTCTCTGTCCTGTATCAATGTCATTTATCTTAGCTCTGGAGCATCTCTGGAGTTTCCTCCTGACCATCTCCCGCCTCAAACCCAGGCATGTGCTCCGACTGGGAATGGAACTGGCGACCTTTTGGTTGGCAGGCAGACGCCCAGCCCACTGAGCCACCCCAGTCAGGGCAGTTGCCTGAGTCGTGCATGTGCCTTGACCAGGGATCAAACCTGCAACCTTGTTTCAAATCCCTGCCCCCACCCCCACCGGAATCATGTAGAGATATAAAAAACTTCACATCAGCCCTACCTGGTGTGGATCAGTAGACTGAGCACTGACTTGTGAACTGAACAGTCACAGTTGGATTCC
>NW_028082723.1:0-651 GCF_014824575.4 Sturnira hondurensis
TACCTGATATCAAACTGTATTAGAAGGCAACTATAATCAAAACAGCCTGGTTCTGGCATAAAAACAGGCACATAGACCAATGGAATAGAACAGAGAACCCAGAAATAAACCCAAACCTCTACAGTCAATTAATATTCGACAAAGGGGGCAGTAACATAAAACGGAGTAAAGATAGCCTCTTCAGCAAATGGTGTTGAGAGAACTGGACAGCCACGTGCAAAAAAATGAAACTCAAGCACCAACTTACACCATACACCAAAATAAATTCAAGGTGGATAAAAGACTTAAATATAAGCAGGGAAACCATTAAAGTCCTAGAGGAGAGCATTCACAGGAAAATCTCAGATATTCCACGCAGCAATATTTTTACTGATACGTCCCCTATAACAAGGGACATAACGGAAAGAATAAATGAATGGGATCTCATCAAACTTAAAAGCTTCTGCATGGCTAAGGAAAACAGTATCAAGATAAAAAGAGAAGCAACAGTTTGGGGAAACATATTTGCCAATGACACCTCAGACAAAGGTTTAATCTCCAAAATATACAAAGACCTCACTCACCTCCACTCAGAGAAGATGAGCAACCCAATTAAAAAATGGGCAAAGGACTTGAACAGACACTTCGCCAAGGAGGACATACAGAGCATCC
>NW_028082724.1:0-1834 GCF_014824575.4 Sturnira hondurensis
CTGAAAGATACAGCAACAATAAAATTAAAAAATATATACGATTACTGAAAAAAGTTTTAAAAAAAGTAAAAAACAAAAAAAAAACAACAACAAAAACTCCTCCCTTGTTGGTTTCAAACTGTCCAATCCAGTTTTTCTGGTTTTGGTGGGACCCCTCTGTGGACTGGGTTGCAGGCCAAGGCGCGCACCCGCCCACCAGCCAGGCTACCAGACTGGGGTGCAGGTGCCCGCCCACCTGACAGGCTGCCTTGGTCCCACGGGATCTGGTACTGTCCTGTGGCTGGGTGAGAAGCAAGTCAAGCTGCCTTCACGGGAGAACACCTCAGTCCACTTTCCAGTAAATACTTCTCCAGAAAGCGTGCCTCTCAGCCCAGCCCAATCCCCAACCTGACTGGTTAGGACAATGCTCCTCTCAAATTTCCTGGGCTGGCAGGCTGATGGGCTGGCGACCACACAGATCGCAACTGAACACGGCCCCCTGTCCTTGCGACCCTCCCTGCACACCTAGGCAGACAGGTCTCTGCCACCCAGCCCCTCCTAGATGGTGAGGGAGGGAGCCAGCTCTTCCAGGGACCCCCCAGCCGGCCCAATCCTCCACTGGGTGCTGGGCTCCCTATGAGTCCTCCATGCCACTGGCCACAGACGGAAGCCTCCACACCCCTAACACAGCGGCAGTGGCGTCTCTGAGGCGTTTTGGGCTGGCCCAGGGCAGCCGGTCCTGCCACTGCTGCTTTTGTCTTTACTCACAGTTGCTGGGCTCCCACTGAGTCCTCTGTGGCAGACGCCCAACGCTGGCCGTAGACAGAAGCCTCTGGGCCCTGGAAGCTGCGGAAGCAGCTGCTCCGAGGTCTTTACGCGCCGGCCAATGGCTGTTTGCCCCGCCGCTGCTGCTTTTGACTTTACTCTGGGGTGCCTGGCTCCCGAGGGCAGCCGGCCCTGCCGCTGCTGCTTTTGTCTTTACTCACAGGTGCTGGGGTCCCGATGAGTCCTCTGTGTCAGACGCCCCTGTCGATGGGCGCAGGGGGAAGCCTCTGGGCCCCGACCGCTAAGGCAGCCAAGGCTCCAAGGTCTTTATGCACCGGCCAAAGGCTGCCGTCCTGACGCCGCCGCCACCGTTGCCGCTGCCCTTGACTTTTCTCAGGGTTGCTGGGCTCCGATGAGTTCTCCGTGGCAGACGCCCTTGTTGCTGGGCACAGAGGGAAGGAAGCCTCTGGGCTCCAACAGCTGCGGCAGCCGCGGCTCCAGGTCTTTACGCGCTGGCTAATGGCTGCCACGGGTCTGGCCGCCTCCGTCCTTACTTGCGTCCCTGAGACCCCAAGGACCTCTAGCTGTCTGGTTCGTCACTATCTCTGGTCTCTTATTTTCATAAATGCTGGGGAATTGTTGGTTGGGGAATTGATTGCGCTGTTCTTCTGTAAATCTGCCAAGATTTTCCCCCAAGTGTAGGAGAACTGCAGTCGCTCCGTCCTACTCCGCCGCCATTTTCCGACTCTAACTCAATTCTTAAGAATTGACAAAAATCTGCCCAATGTTTAATGTTTTACTGTGTTTACCTTTCATGTGCATGTATGTATTAATGTATGTATGTTTCATGCTTAGATTTTCACCGAGTATACCACAATGCATGTTATAAGAAGACATATGATATTAATTTCTTTCTTTACTAGTGTTTGAATCCTTGATCACTGACTATGGTGGAATCTACCAGATCCTCTTATAAAGTTATTATTGTTTTAAAGTTAATATTTTAAACCGGTTGCTACTAGGTTTCATTTGAGTAGATTTTTTTTTGGATTATATGGCTTCTTTTTTTTCCTCAATTTTTTTATTTAAT
>NW_028082725.1:0-6233 GCF_014824575.4 Sturnira hondurensis
GAAGATTGAGTTAGCAAAGAACCAGATGGGTCTGGGCTGGTGGCTTCATTTCCGTCTGGAGGCTGACAGGTGACCCTGGGTCTATTAAGGCACAGATCACAGGCCCTGTGTGGAGAGTAGGGGGACTCCTAGCCTCCGTCCCTCACAACATGGAGTCCTATCATCGTGGCCTCACAGGGGAGGGCCCAGCCCTGTGGGGAGGAGACAGGACAGAATCAGGAGCTGGAGGGAAATATCTGAGATTCCTCAGGGTCACAGGGTCTCACTGCTGGGCCACAGCACCAGGCAGGCGGCCTCCCAGGCAGAGCTGGGGTCATCGGGAAGGGACTTCTTTATTGTCCTGGGTCAGCCAGGTGAGGGCTGATGGAGATAGAGGATGCATCTGCAATGCTGGCTGTCCCGTCCTCATCCACGAGGTGTGGCTCAGCCTCTCCAAGGGCACAGACCTGCGGCTCTCCCCAGACCTGGAGCTCAGCCCAGGGGCACCCAGTCCCGTGGTCACTGCTGCTCAGGGAGAAGAGCATCGGGCTCTGGGAGTGCGCCCTCCCTCTGGACACCAAGGCCCCTGTGCGTTGGGATCCTTGGCCTCAACCCCCCTGCCCAGGGCCCCATGTTCCCCAGCCCCAGTCACCCAGCACCTCCAAGAACAGAAGGTTCAAACCACAGGCTTTGCCCTGGGGAGGAACCCAGGAGGTGAACCTGTGGATTCGGGGTGGTGTGGCCACACTGCCCACATTCCCCAGTGTCCTGCAGGGAACCTGGGGTCTGTGGTCAGAGCCACTCCCCTGGGAAAACATTCAAGGAATCACACCTTGTGCTGAGACTCGTCCCCGGTGTGCAAAGACACGGCAAATGTGTGGTCTCACTTCCTGCTCACCAAGTAGTCACATCTGTTTATTGGTGTTGCCCCAGGTGGGAAAGTGGGTGAGAGGGGGCAGGAGGGCCTGGGTGGTGTTCAGGGGAAAATGCAGCTGAAAGCAGGAAAATCCCAGTGTGGATGTTGCGGGAGGGAAACCCCAGACACTGAGACCGCCACGCAGGGACAGGCGTGGACCCGGAGGAAATGGCCAGAGCTGAGAGCCCGGAGCCTCTGACACTGGGCGGGAGAAGGAGGAGAAGGAAGAAGGCAGCAGAGAGTGGAGGGCTCTGGGGCCTGTCTTAGGACCCGGAGAGAGGGGAGACCCAGGGAAAGGGGTGGACACTGGAAGCCTCAGACCAGTGTCATCGCTGTGAGCATCCTCTTCAGGCACAGTGGGGATGGCTCCGGGTCTCCTGGGCTCCCGTGTGAGCCTTCCAGCCCTAAAGGGGGGGTCTCCTGGGGTCCTGAGATGCAGTCTCTCTGCCGGGAGCTCTCTTGTCTCCCTCACTGTGGTCCTTGAGGGCACCTGCGCTGACTATGCCCAGCCTCTGCCAGAATCACCACCAGGATGAGCAACACCAGGGCAGTCAGGCCGATGTGGACACAGTTCCCCACCGTGTAATTCTGGGAGGTAGGGGCTGGAAGCAGAGGACAGGGGGTCACTGACAGGTGGGGAAGAATCAGCCAATCCCAGAGCCTATGAGACAGGAGCTCCTTCTTTATTGCACAGGACTTGTCTCTTTGAGCACCCCCCCTGGGGACTCTCCCCTGGTGACTTACCTGTCTGGGAGCCCCCTTCTGTGGGTACCAGAGTGACTTCTGTGAGTGGGGGGGTGACTTCAGGGGTTGTTCCTGGGACTGAGAAAGGATCAGTGTTTGTCTCCATCACAGACCCTCCCTTCCCTGGGAGCACCCAGCCCCTGCCCTCCCCACCTCGGGGCCCCTCGGTCTGCACCCCCAGGCTTCACTACCAGTCAGCCACAGCTCCCCAGTGCAGGGCCCAGTGCAAACTCAGACTTGCTCAGGGATCTGGGGTGAGTCTCCCCTCCTCACTCTCACAGCCCCAGACTATACAGGCCTCTTGCAGGTGAAGATGCAAGATGCCCCTGCCTGCTGAGTGTCCACCCCTCAGGAGAGAAGCAGGACCACCCCCACTGCCCACTCCCAAGCAGAGCCTCCCAGAGGGGTCCCCGAGGCTGAGGTCCCCACTTCCCAGCCCAAATGGGGCTCCACGTGGGGGCACTGAGTTCTCCAGGGGCTCCTGTGAGGGGGCAGGAGAAGCCCTGAGCCCAGGTTCCTCCTCGGCCCGTCCCTCTCAGCCTGGCCCTGCAGCTCCCACAGCCTCCACACCTGGCCTCTTTCTCTGCCCCTCTCAGTACGGAGGACAGCCCTGGACTCCCAGGAAAGGGGACAGAGACGTGTGAGCACAGCAGAATGGAATTCTCTGTGTCTACTTGTCTGAGGGGCAGGACTCCCCTCAGAATGTCTTGTCTCTCTCCACACCTGAGCACAAAGCAGTGGGACCCTGGTCCAGAGACAGACGGGGTGAGTGTAGGGAGCCACTCCACCCGGCCACTGGGTCCTAGGTTCTGGACTCTGACCCCACCTATCAGGGCCACTGTCCCATCTCCAGTCCCCTAGGTAGTGCGCGGTCACATGGTCAAGACAAACTGGATGGACACTCCCCAGGCCTGGAAGAAGGGGCCCACCCCTGGTCATGCGCACTGACCCATGGGATGTCTGAGCCACCACAGAACCAAGAGAAAAGAAACAAATAAAAAATACTGCTTTAAAGGAAGAATTCCACCCCTCCTCCCTCACTCTCACTGCCCTTGGTGGACACTGACTCCAAGATGTCTCAGGGTCTGACCCCCAAGGTCACGGGCAGCCTCACCCAGAAGGTCCCATAAGGCAGTGTCCAGTCCTGCCCCGGGAGCCCATGGATCTGCCCTGGCTGTGCCCAGCTGGAGGGGCAACCACACCGCAGGGGCGCTGAGCCAGGCCCAGTGAAAAAGACAGTGTAACACCATCCGGAAGGAAATGACACCTGTCTCCTTGAAGGAGGTCTCTCCCCACCTGGTCTCTGGAAGCCCACTCCCCACCCAGCCCTGCGGGGATGGCTCCCTGCCCGCTGGGATGCTCAGTGTCCAGGCCATCGGAGTGTCCAGATGGGTGAGGGCTTCAGGGCCCTGAGCCAGGTGTGACGGCTGAGGGACACGAGTGCTGAGGGGCAGGGGAGCCACAGGGCTGGGGGGCAGCAGGAGGGCAAGGAACCTGAGACAGAGGACACAGCAGGGGGCTGGGTCCAAAGACCGGGCAAACCTGAGGACAGGGTGGAGACATCCTTCACCGTCACCTTCAGCCTCGGGGGCTTACGGAGCACAGCCCAGGTGGGCCCTGTGCCGTGGGGGCAGACATAACACCTGGCAGTGTCTGCTTCACTCACTGCAGGGGTGCGGGATCTGGCCTCCGTTCCCTGTGAGCCACGTTGAGACACAGTTCTCGGTGTCCTGGATGCATATCTTCCATCCTTCTGCACCAGGGTGCAGAACTTAGTCCCCGTGCCCCGGCACATGACGGCTGCAGGCCATCCCCGGAGAGTCACAAATACTGGCCTAGACTGGATTAAGACTGGGAGGAAACAGAGCAGATCTCAGGGTTTGTCAGGGAGAAATAGCTTTTCCTTCCCTATGAGGACAGGAGGACAGTGAGGCAGAGACTGGCGTCGCCTCCACTGCATCTGTACTCTCCACCTTCATTTGAACCAGAACATCACTTTGTAACCAGACCCAGTACCTCGTGAAACAAAACACAACACCTGGCAGCTTCGGGGTTAGTCCTGTGCAGCTGTGTGACTATGTCTGTGACAATGAGATGAAAGAATGTCACCCGAATGGTGACATTCTCATTGAGTTATCTTGCCAGGTGGCAGTTAAGCCTGGAGGACCTTTTCCCACTTCTGCCTTTCTTTGCAAACACATGCAATGGCTGGAGCCCTGGCAGCCATCTTGCATCCAGAGGCAACCTTAGTGCTGGTGGCCCTGAACTAAAGTTGTGGAACAGAATGAAGGGAGCCTGCATCCCTGGTGACACACTGGGGCTGCCACACTGTCTCTTGCCAAACTCCACAGAAAACTGCTTCGTTGTGAGAGAGAGAAATAAGCTATGGAGATGATCTCTATTGTAGGCAGGGATGTGGGGGACAAGTAGATTGCTGAGAAAGGCCTTGAGGCCAGACAGACCTGTGGTGACTACCCCACAGGCATAAGGAGGGAGCATATTGAGGAGACCCTTCCCCTCTGGGCAACAGAAATCTGAGCAGAGATGCAGTGAACATATAGGAAGCTGCTCAGCTGAGCAGATCCGGGCGGGGGAGGGGGCTGGAGGCAGAGAACTCAGGGTGTGAGGCAGTACTGAGTGCTGGGTGGGTGCAGCCTACAAGAGAGACTGAAAGAAACCCAGGGTGTCTGGTGATAAGGGAGTGAGACAGAGCAGGGCAGGATGGGGCTGGCCACAACCAGAGGAAATACATTGATAAGCAATCTGATTAGAGACCTCAATTCAACCAGCGGAGGGTTTCAGCTGGAAAGCAAAGTCATCAGATTTATTTTTTCTAAATTTACCTGCAAAACAGAGCAAAGTGAAGGTGGCAGGGACAGCCCCCTGGAGACCCCAGTAGCTGCTGTGGATCGGGGGTAAGGGAGCTCAGTTTGGGGATACAACCCCCAGCAGGGATGTGGGTCCACGTGAGGACATGTGAGGGCACATGGAGGGAAACCAGCAGGGATCTGGGAGGGAGGGACATGAGGAGGGACATGCGGAGACTCAAGGGTGACTGTGTTACCTGGTCCTGGACTCACACCCTCACTGAGAAAACAGGAGCAGACTGATGAAGAGTCAGGTGTGAGTGGGTGAGAACCAGGGGTCCAGTTTGGCATTTATTGGCTCTGAGGGGTCTGGAGACCGGTTCTGACGTCTGGTGGTGTTTTCAGCCATCAGGAGAAACTCGGGACATTCCTCGGCTGTAACTGGGATTTGTTCCCTCCCGGAACCCTCAGGACTCCATTCAGAGCTGCCCTTGGGGTGGGAGGGATTAGAGATTGTGTAGAAAGAACTCACCTTCCTGCCTCCGGATCACCTGACCCAGGCAGAGCACTGCAAGAAGAGACCCAGTAAGAAAAATGCCTACCGCCCAGTTTCCTTAAACAGGGGTCAAGGTCAATGTGCTGCAGGGAAAGACTTTATCCCCACTATGATGCCCAAACCACCCTCGTCCACGTGACTCCCAGTGGGCAGCAGGTTCCAGACAAGTTCTCGGCCACCTCCCAAACAGGGCAGCCCCCTCTGGCCTGTCTGTATCTGAGCTGCCCCATCTCAGTGTCCAGAACAGGTTAGAGGCCCTGGTCCCTCCGCTGGAGGCTGAGGCGCAGGTGACACCAATCAGTCATGGTCTGCATAGCTGACTGTCCTCCCAAGACCCAGAAAGTCCTGGACTAGAGGTTGGACTGACGTGGGGCCTGGACCCCTCCCAGTGTCTCGCCCCTTCTGTCCCTGTGGTTCTGCCCCCCTCCCCGTGTTTGGACTCACCGAGGCCCAGGAGGGTGGTGGAAATGAGCTGCATCACCTGCCTTCACTGTCCTGGTCCTGTGGGCCGGCGGACAGGGCTCTGCAGGTCAGGAAGTGTGCAGGGGCCACGCCGTGGGCTCATTTCCGCGATCTCACAGCAAGGCAGCCTGGCTCCTCCCAGACCCAGCTCTAGCTTCCCCTGCTGGAGTCCAGAGGGGCCTTGGTTTCTGGAAGGCAGTTCTGGTGAGATATTCCACAACCAGGCTGAGCCCCTGTCCAGATGAAACTTACCTAATATTAATTAGAGATAGACAGTTACATGATAGAGATACATAGACACTTAGATAGATACATAGGTACTTAAATAGGTACACAGACCCATAGATACTTATGTAGATACATAGTAAATATATAGATAGGTAACTACACTGATAGATACATAGATACTTAGATACATAGATACATGTGCATAGACAGAGTGCAGGCAGGAAGCTTACTTGCTTGTCACCTGGTCCTCACAGGCTGAATGTTCCCGAACACATATTTATTTATGCAAACACTTCAGTTTCCCACAAGCAAAGAAAGGAACCATACAACTCTCGTGAGACCTTCACGTTATTACTGGGGTGGGACACAGAGGAGAGTGTCACACTGGAGGACACTCAGTCACCCCCGTCATGCTCTCCAGGGCAGGTGGCACCCTGCTCAGTCACGATGCCCCTGTCTCTGTGCCCTGCTCTGTCCTGTGACCCTGGACTGTGCTCGGCACACACCTGCCTCCCAGCTGGCTGGGTTCTCTCTGAACTAA
>NW_028082726.1:0-10057 GCF_014824575.4 Sturnira hondurensis
TGTGCAGGTAATGATTAACTTAGCTTGTCTGCAGTGATAGAAGCTTATCCCCACTAGTCCTGTATCTGCATGCATCCCTGTCTCAAAAACACCCCTTGCTTTCACTCTTAGTCAGAGCAGTATTAGGGTTTCTGCCTAATTCATGCTTCCCAAGCAGCTTTTATATTTTATCTCAGATAAGCACTTGTTGCTGCTCATTTTGCTCTTTTGTTTTTATATTGCCATTTCAATAATTACAAGAAAAACCTGCTGCATAAAACCACACAGATCAATCATAAGGACATCATGCCTAGTGAAGTGATGCAGGCACAGCTGAGCAAACACCAAATGGTTCCTGTTATGTCAGGACTCTCAGCCAGTCAAGATGTAACAACACAGGGCAGTTTGGTGTTTGCCTAGATCTCGTGGGAGAAGCACAGAGGATATGCCTTCTCAAGGAAGAAGCATCCTGTGATACAGGGTGGTTAGGTTCCAGAGGTTGGCTGTCCATTGCTGCACCTGGGATTATCAAACAGCCCATGCATTTGATTTGTGTCAAGGGTAGATCTCACGTGGAGTTCTCACAACAACAACAACAACAACAACAACAACAAAAGGCAGACAGAATTTCAACTCCAGCATGAATGCATGAAGAGCTACAAGGTTGTCAGTCCCAGTCAGCAGGTAGATATCATTTCTAAAAGTCTTTACTGTGACTGTAGATGCTCTTATTAGAACATGATGATGAAGAAAAATTTACTCTAAAGAATTGGGAAAAAAAAGAAAAATTTACCCTATAAAAGATACTAAGAGTGGGGACAGCTAAACAACATAAATGAAGATATACACATTTTTTCCCTGTCCCAGCACAGCAATGGGAACTTCTCAGAAGGACACATGTAACAGCATGGAGTTCATGCTGACTGGCCATGCACCTCCAGAGGGGTAGACATCAGTGTTTCTCTTTCAGCTGGAATCAGCTGGCTGCAGAATTTGAGCTCCCAGCTGGTGCTACAAAGAGAGAGGGCTCTCTCCTTCATTCCATCCCATTCTTGGGATTGAGACCATGTCCTGGAGACCGCACACCTAGGAACCTGGGTTTTTCATAGTTTCATCCTCAATTTCATGGCAGGATTCACCCACCTGGGCAGGAGGGTCATGGAGATGGGAGCTGACACGTAATCAGATTTCAGCACTAAGCTCCTTACTGAGTGTGGGGTGTCATTTCATGTTTTTCTCCAGCAGCAACTGAAGAACTTGCCTTTGATTTTGTCAGGAAAAGGTCTGAGAATCAGTCATCATGTAGAGTTTCAGATGTCTTCCCATGGAGTTGAAAACATTTACAGTGACATGTGGAGATGCTTGAGGCCTGGGTGTGGTGAAAGGCAACCGGAGAAGATGGTGGATCAGTGGAGTATTGGCTTCCCTAAAACCCTGTGCCTGTGGGAAAACCAAAGGTGGAAGCACCTGGAGGAGCCAGCTGCTGTCAGGACTACGGAAGACCTGGTGGTGGACACTGCATTTACGGGAGCCTGGAGGTGTTTGTTTCTGTGTGTGCAGTTGTCCATTCACTAGGCCCTGCAGAGAAGGAGAGTGCAGACACTCTACACAGAGTGCAGCTTCCACATGGTAACAATAAGAACGGGTCTTAAAGCCCAGCCTCCTACTGCACTCCTGGGTTGGACCTGTGAGCACCGAGATATACCCCTTTGGAGCCTCTGACCCTGGCACATTACACACTGAGTGATTTCTGAGACTCACTAGCATTGATGTCTGTATCAACTGATAATTATTTTCATGGCGGAGTGGAATTCCATTCATGAATGCCCTGTAGTTTGCTTATTCTAAGTTTAGAAGGACTTGTAGGTTGTTTTAGCTTCTAACACAAAGAAAGTGCCTATAAATGTTTACTTATATTTTAGTAAGAAATTATTCTTATGTATCACTCATAGGTCATGTTTTAAGTAAAATTTCATAATAAAATGTGATGAAGTTTCTTAAGCAAGAAAAAACGGAACTGGAGAAGAAGAGATTGATGGTACCTCCTGGTATTTCATCTGTGAACTGGTTTACTTCTTTGTTCATTTTTTTTGCAGTGAAAATCTGGAAAATCTGACCACAGAGAAGGAAGTGTCCTAGATAAAGCTGACATCTCTGAGTGGAAATCACTGCTCCAAAGGAGACACCCCTTCCTTTCCAACCAGTCCCACACCTGCCCCTGGGCTTTTGTTCTGTAATTTGTGGGATGTATTCCCATGGTCTTCCAAGTGTCCCCTTGTGTTGGGAGCAGTCCCTGTCAACTTCAGGGAGGTTTGTTTCTGGCCTCATGCTGACTTCTGCTCACTGTGTGTCTCTCACACTGTAACACATGGCTGTGTCCTTGGCTCTCAGGCCTCTCAATGTTAAATAAACTTGGTTCTTGGAAATGTCCCTGGTGATGCTGAGTTGGGATTTCATCACTGGGTTGTACTTTGTGTTTCCATCTCTGTATGTAATTGTGGCCCATTCCAACCCCTTTTCTGGAGTCTTGCAAGTCCAGTGCACATAATGAATTGTTAAAGAGAATTCAGTGACAGTGCAGATGCGGGAGAGGGTCTGTAAGGTCTTCACCAGTCCTGGGCCTGACTCATGTTGCTGCACTTGGGACAGGATGCTTGGGGACAAGGAATATCAGTCCCTTTCAGTCACATGAAATGACCCTCATCCCAAAGATATGCGTCTGACTTCTGAGACACTCACACTGAGGGCCTGTCGCCAGGCATAGGAGGAGACTCAGAAGTCTCATTTTCTAGATCAGAGCTCCGACTTCCCCAGAGACCTCTGCCCCATTTGAGGAGAGAGCTGCGAGTTCCCAAAGCCCAGGGAAGGATGTACCCTAGAGCTGGGAGAGAAATTTGCATGTGGAGGATTCCGTTCTCATAAGTGGGGATGGAGAGAGGTCACTGTCCTATGTCTTTCTGTGTCCTGAGCACATTTATTGTCTTAGACTCAGTGGAGTGCGTCTCACATGGGAGAGTGCCTGAGAAATGAGGTACCTTGGAATCAGGTTAAAGGACACCCCATTTTTCTACATGTAAAAATTAAGGCTGATTAAGATGAGTGGATCACACTATTTTAATCATATGATTTATTCAGGTGCATACTTAAACAGGCTAAAATTAAGTCCAAACAGCTGTGTCCCCAAGACTCAGGGAATCAACCCAAGTACAACGAAACGCATATAGTAGAATCATCATTTCATATAAAATAGCATTTGATGTAAAAGTATTACAAAGGAAAGCCATGCTCATTAATTCCTGCTGTCCAGAATCCAGCCCAAGATCTGCAGCTGAAACAGGGGTTAAACCTGTTGTGTTCTTCCTTTCATCTCACCTCCCTAAGCACAGTGAAGCCCCTTCCCACAGGGTTGCTGATCAGGAGACCTGTTAAGGGCCCAGTCCACATGAGCTGCAGAGGCCCTGGAGTAACCTTATTCCAGGGGTCACAGGCACTCACTCTTGGCTAGCAGGTGTTTTGAGATGTGTGTGAACCATGGGATCTGCTTCCTTGTCACAGAGAGTTTGTCTGGAACCTGCCATTTTCACATTCACCTGAGGTGCTGGTCAGGGGATCTGGAGGTTGATATGCTGCTGGGGAGGGCATTCTGAGGCTGTCATGATGGGTCAGGGTGACAGATGGAAGGAAAGCAAAGTGCAAAGTAGTTACATCTTTCATTAAACCACTAAACTGAGGTGAAACACATAATGGGATTTAGCAGACTTGTAAAAGTGTAAAAATGGAGTTGCTTCCCTGAATCTCACACACCCTCCACACCCAGAAAATCCCCACTGAAGTCCGCATTGTTTAATAGTGAGCAGTGAGGACTAGGGCGCATAGACCAGATGTGAGATCTCTGCAGGTGACAAATGCCATAGTAGGTTCCCCCTGTGTGGATAAGAGAGCTGAGAATGAGGAGATGGTGCAGCCACGTGAGGTTGAGGTGACAGCTGTGACAGTGATGGCACCAGTGTTCTGCAGGTGATGTAGGATATCTCTGAGGAGTTTAGGGTACTAGGAAATGGCACCAGCATGAAGAAANAGTCTCACACACCCTCCACACCCAGAAAATCCCCACTGAAGTCCCCATTGTTTAATAGTGAGCAGTGAGGACTAGGGCACATAGACCAGATGTGAGATCTCTGCAGGTGACAAATGCCATAGTAGGTTCCCCCTGTGTGGATAAGAGAGCTGAGAATGAGGAGATGGTGCAGCCACGTGAGGTTGAGGTGACAGCTGTGACAGTGATGGCACCAGTGTTCTGCAGGTGATGTAGGATATCTCTGAGGAGTTTAGGGTACTAGGAAATGGCACCAGCATGAAGAAAAAGCAGGTGGGTGGGGTGGTATAGAAGTGGTGAGAAAGCTTCTTACAGCAAAGAACACAGGTATGCCCAGGGCAACACCTGTGCTCTGTGAAACACTCCTGTCCCCTCTGCCAAGATGGAGAAGGGGAGAGGAACCCCATTCCATAGAGCTGGTGAGCCCAGGGATTTACCCCTCTGCCTGAGAGGGGGCTCAAACTGGACATGCCCTGCCCTCCTTCACATGTCCCTGTGATGCTGCCCAGACACATTTCAGATCACACCTGGGTGTCTCTCTTTCCTAATTTTTCAGGGGATTTAGAGACTGTGAGACATGCATAATTGGAGGCTGTTTTAGGTCTTGTCATGATTCTCACTTCCATGTCAGGTGAGGGCAGAGGAATATGATGGTTACCTGCTTAAGTAAAAGTCCAAGTGAAAATTCATGGGGGAAAATTGTATCCTAAAAAAGGCGGTCCCTTTTGTGTAGAACAGTCCTGAGTGTGGTGTGCATAATGGATGGTGATGCATCCCTAACCATCATCTTGAGGACACACGTAGTCATAGGGTTTTGGGTCCCAATGATAGGCCACCCACACAATATCTCTCTTGAAGAGAAACTAATTATTTGTAATGCCCTGAACTCACTCAGGACAAGACTCACCATTGTCCCTGTCCCCACACATTTACTTCCCACACTGCTGCCAACTCAGAGAACCGTGTTGCCTAGATCCTGGACCAAGCTGCCCCTCTTCCCAGACTCCAACTCACTGCAAACATGCATGGGACAGTCACATTCCTTCTGAGGTCTTGCCCCCAACACTCAACTCACTCTGGTAATCCATTTTAAATGAACAAAGTGATATTAAGCACGTTCACAACATTGTGCCGCCATTGTCATCTTCTACATCCAGAAATGCTCACTTTCCCAAACTGGCTCAGTGCCTATTAAATAATAATTCCCTTCTATTCTGTCCCTGATTCAGCCATACCATTCTGTGCTCTCTCTCCAAGCCCTTCACCACTCCAGGTTCTTATAGAGGTGGAACTCCACAACTGTTGTGATTCTGAGTGTGGCTTATTTCTCCAGTCATTGTGTCTCTATAGCTCATCTGCAATCTTGCATCTTCCCACTTTCTCTTCATTTTATGGGAGGATGATATTTTGTGGTAAGGATGAAGCACATCTTGCTCATCGAGCTTTCTATTCCATCTCTCCCATTTACACAAGGACTCGGTTGATTGTAAACAAGTGCTCTTCCTGTTTTCTTGATCAGGAAGGAGGGGGAACAGCACAAGGAAGGCAGACAATAGACTCAGATGAAAAGAGTCAATACCTGATCACATGAAATGGACAGAAAGCCCCTATGACCAGAGGTTGTGCTGAGTTAGACAGAACAGTAACAATTCCCATACTGTGTGTTTGGCCCTCTGTCATATTCTCCTGCCTAACCTGGAAGCATCAGGACGAGGAGAAAATGGGACATGGAGACACAGCCTGTGTGACAGGTAGAGTGGATGGGGTCCTGGATCTGATGGGGACCAGGTCCATCTCAAAGTCACAGCTGTCTCATGATAGTCCTGGTACTGGGGCACTCATCCTGCCCCTGCACTGTGGCTCTGAGGAAATAAGCGACTGTGGGAGAAATAAGGTTAATTCATAAAAATATGAGAAGTGAGGGTGACATGACAGTCACAAAGGAGTCTCAACTTTAGTTCCAGTCCAAGCATGGCAGACCTCAGCTGCTGGAGGAACCTGTGTGCCCTGGGTGCTGGAGGCTGAGAAAAGGTCTTGGATTAGCTTAATGTCCATACACTTTCCAAAACTGAAAACATGGAAATATACACAAATTGGAAGGTTATAATTATAATTTTATGTTTAGTAATAGGTTGATTTAAAGATAGTTATAAATATAAACACCCATCCACTGTTTCTCTCACTCATATCTAGTCACATACTCAGTGTCTCTCATTATCCACAAGTTAACTCTTAAAATTGCAACAAGAAAAACTCAGCTGACCCTAAACTCCATGATGAGTTATGTGTGTTCTATTCTTACCAAGGACTGGAAACACCTGAGAACCCAAGGCTGCGCTCCTATCCCAGAGCTGCAGGGTCAGAGCTGGGCTGTTTTCCATGAACAGAGGGGCCCTGTGTGCATGTCCTCCTACTATATCGAGAGCTCTGTGGTTGTACGGTGACATGAAGGACATGGTCCCAGAGTGTGACTTGTGTAAGGGTCATGTGTGTTATCAATGAGCCTGTGCCATGTCCCACTGGCCAAAATGGTCCATGAGAAGTGCATATGACCTAGGAGAATGCATTTTCCTAGAAGAGAGGTATTTAAAATGACAGATCCCCTTGAAAGTCGTGAATAATGAACCCAGAAAGGAAATCCAAAGCTCACACCCACAGGGAGCATTAAAAGTGCAGGAACCTCCTCTGCACATGACAGGAAGTTCCATCTGTCCCTATTTCCTTTACAAAGCAGGCAGAGTAGGAGCTAAGAGAGTGTGTATCTAGAGAACGTTGATCCAGTGTTGGAGAGGGTGAAGTATCTGTGTACCACTTTGGGAGACAGAAGAGTGAAATCTTCAGAGAAGAGAACAGAGCTTCTGGTACATGTTTCTTTCATGGAGTGTGGTGCTGAATATGCAGCATGTTCACTGCCTCCTCTTTCATGTCCTAGATTCTATGGTGAAACCAGGTTCTCACATTTGAGATACTTAAGAAACTCAGTCATAACTAGTCTGCTAAGGCAAATATTTATGTAGAAATTGGAGAATAAGTATGTTGAAATTTTAGGAATTTCAGATTACAGAAAGCCTTGGTGTGAACCAATAATAGGAAATATCACATATAAATACAATTATAATTGATATGAAGAGCATTATTTTATTTACCCTTTGATTACAGGATGAAGAAATCATTCAAATAACCTCCCATTACTGGAGCTGTTGGATCAATCTTTATATTAAAGTGCTCATCACTGGACAGTTTAGCCTGATGTGCACCATCAGGATGCATGTTTACATGGACGTATGACATAATTTTAATCAGGGATCAGGAGATGGGGTGTGTTGGGGCCGCTGGTTCTTGGACAGTTAACTTCATAAGAAGCATCTCCTCTCTCTCACAGTCCCTATTCATGTCATTGTGTGATCCATGGGAGTTTGTCACCCTGGACATACATGATGGGCATCTACTAAACTTGAACCTGATGTACTGATTGTATCTATGTGCAACATGGGAAACAGAACTTCATGCATGGGGAAGAATTACCATGGATGGTGAATGATCCTGGTTCAAGCTAACACTTTTTCTCTGACCTCCAGACTCTAACGGGATAAGTGGGTGTAGATGGCAGTGCTAGGTTTCTTATTGGTTCAGGTGTTATAGGAATTTAGTATAGGCTAATTGTGGGTCTTCCATTGTCAAGGTAATCACCATGCTTCTCCTTGCCATGTGATGACATCAGTACTGCCACATGGACAAAGCCAATGCAGGGTGTTTGGCTCAAGTGAGTAGACTTCTTAGGATCCTACCCTGAGGGAGAACTGGAAAAATTCTGTGAAGTCACAGACTGTGGTGGAATATGGAACACTCATCTACCCTCGACTTTGATACTAGAGTGTCATGTGTGTGATGCTGGGCCAGAGTCAGGAACATAGAAATTACTCTTTGACTTCCATATAGTTACTTTTCCTGAAGAACAATTCAATTGTTCAGAAATAAGGGGATGCCCTAGATCTTGGTAGGAGACATAGAATAAATTCACAAATGTGACCCTCACAAGGGTCACAGAAGACGCCTTGATGAAGCACTTCATTTAGAAGATAAGGGGGCTCCAAATGTACCCCTTGCACAATCACAACAAATAACAGGGGTTCTTTCAGCAAAATCTTTCCTGCTGTTTCTTCGCAGTGCATATGATATCCTCAAAATTTCCCTGAACTTGTGATGTGCCCATGGCAGCATCAGTCCTGGGTCTGGTTCTGACTGTGTGTGAGGGAGTCAAGAGGCCCACTGCCTTGTCATCTCTTAAGCCCAGTCCAGCTTCCCCATCCCATGGAGTCTGTGACATAAGAGGAAGTAAGTCATCACAATAGGTCCATAGCAGGCAAGTACATGGATGGGTCTTAGGCTCTCTTGCTGCCCAGCTCTAAGTAGGCTGCTAGTTGTTTGTCTCCCTGCATGCCCATGCATGTCACCTGTGTGTCTCCTGCCCTGTTTCTGTATCCCCAGTGGTTGTTCCCATCTCCCTTATATCCTAAAATATAGACAAAACTCACTGGGAGCCAAAAGATTGTTCAACAGAGCTCCATTCTCTGCATGCAATCCCACTCAAGGCTATGGGAACCATTTAACAGGCAAAGTCTCAGGGCCATGAGAACACTACTTATCAGGCCTGTTCTCAAGGTTGTGGGAAACTCTTTCCCTTAGACACAGCTTGATCCTAATGCTTTTCCATATATGTTACATGTTCAGAGACAATCATGGAAAAGACTCTGAATTCTTTTAAATTCCATATATCTGAGCATATATTTTCAGATCATATTTTTGAACAGTAAAAGATAACTGAATTCTGTGGAATAACTAGATTTATAGAAACACTGGCCAATGGCCAGCACAAACAAAAGTGATAATGAGACAGCAAGAACTGAAGATGATTGTAGTTTTGTAACTGTTACTGAACATATTGCTAATTTTTTTTTTACTTTTCATCTGAACTTTTTTTAATATAATTTTTATTTAATTCTTGTTCACGTACAGGTTTCTGTCTTATATTCCCAACCCTGCCCGCCCCCCACCCCATGCTCCCCGCCTCCCTCCCCTTTCCACCCCCCACCCTTAGTTATTGTCCATGTGTCCTTTATACTTGTTCATGTGAGTCCATTCCCTTTTCCCCTATGATTCTCTCCCCTCTCCCCTCTGGACCCTGTCAGCCTGTTCCATATTTGAGTGTCATTGGTCGTATTTTGCTTGCTTGTTTGGTTTGTTTAGAGTCATGTTGTTTTTCAGATGTAAGAAATGTAGCATTTTTCTCATAACAGTTTGGAAAATTATACTTTAATAATAAATATTGAGACATTCATAGTTTCCTCCTGTTTGACCCCTCTGCAATTTGGACAGACTTAATGAATGATTGTTATTATTTCCATGGCAATACATTTGTTTCAATAAATCAAGAAGAAACCTGTTTTATTCATAACAGGACCCATAAAGCCATTTTCCAGTTGTGGTTTTAGCAACCAAGATTTTGACTAGAATGTCATGCCTGAGAGAACACTGCCTAGACTCTGGATGTCAGCAAATGCTTTAATGGGTATAAAATGACTCTGAAGTTAATAAAAGCAACTTGGAGAAAGGGTCTGGTACCTTGCTTATTTGGAAGGTTCATGGCAGTCTTTCCAGGCAAGGAGTAAGAATTACTCTCCTGGGAGATGGCAGGGGAGAGCTGAGGACATTTTGGAAGACTTCAAGAACTTAAGGAACTCACTCAAAGTTATAGTTATTGCAGGTAAAATCTAATAGAAACCATGTAGCTTGACTTCACTGCTTCATGGGGTGAAATAAATCTCATCCTGGAAATACCTTATAAGAGTTCAGTAAAGCACATTTAAGACAGCCGATATAATCAATGGTTATTCCTGCTATGTTTATGTGAATAATGAGGCAGAAATGAAACTCAATGCTTTAAATGAATTAACCTTTATTTGGCTTTTTGAAATAAAATGA